>NW_010562764.1:113833-155949 GCF_000687285.1 Phaethon lepturus
GGTGCAATTTGGTGTTATCATTGGAAGTCTCAACTAAAGGATGAACAGAGCTGCTGTTTCATTAAGGGTCAGCACCTGAGATCATGGAATGAGGAAGCCTACCAGGTTTGGTCTGTATGATACATGTTCTGTAGCTCAAAAAAAAAAAAAAAAAAGAAAGAAAAAATCTGTATTTGAGGTTCGCAGTTCACATCTTACTGTGTCAATGGAAATTTTTCACTGAAAATTGCAGTGTGAAAAACCTCAAAGATTTTACAAAAACTATCTACAAATTTGTGTGATTCTGCATGTTTTAGTCTCGGGGTAATGCTTTCCCAACGAAATAATATTATAATTTTGCGTGGGCTTCTTCTTGTCCCTGTGAGCACATATAAACAGCATATGTGTTTTGTAAATATGTATTTGATTTTTCTATCAGTAGTTGACTTGCCACGTTTGACCAAGTTTGGATTTGATCCATAGCAGGATTCCTGCAGTGATCCTTCTCTTATTGTACAGTGGGTTTGGCTAGTCTAATAAGTAGAGCTTACACAAAGACCTAAGTACATATATATATGACATCTCTGGCTTTTTTCCCCACCTTGGTGGCAACTAACTGTTCACACAGCAGTGTCAGAGTACAGCAAGTCTGTGCTTTCTTTGATTTCTAGAACCCCTCTGGTTATGGAAAGGAATGCTTGTAGAAGTGAATCTTAGGTATGAAAACGTGGTGCTTTAATATCTATGCATCTTTCTAAAGTAGATGCTATATCATTGCTTGATCTTGTTCCAGTTTATAGTGGAATTAAGTAGCATTCTGCATTCAACTTGATCTGGAAACCCTTTTCACTTATTATTCAAGTTTCTTTGTATATTTTGAAACTCATGCTTACTTTCCCCAAAACAGTTCTTACTACATAAAAAGGAAAGAGAATACATTTCTTTGTAAGACATTTGAATTTATCCTGCATTTTTTACAGTAGTTCATTTATGGCATTTTATTAGGTCTCCTGGGCACTTTATTTGCGCATTACATTTTGGTAGCTAACAGGACTGTGCAATTTGACTTCTATTTTTATGCCCAGCAAGTACAGAAATGTATAAATGTTAAAACAAGCCTTTCTATTTCTAGCTCCTGTCAATGTCTATAGTATGTGTAGGTATTAACATAAAATTTAAGAACTTCTATTTTTTAAGTTTGCTATGTATTTAAAACCACCTTTGAACATGGATCACATACTAAGTGACGGTGTAATTAACTAATGTAGTTGATCAGACACCAAGTTACTCAACTTAATCATTCTTTTCTGCTGCTTTGTGTTTGATAAGGATTTTTAACAGCAGCTCAAGATGACAGGCCATGAGAAAACCCAGACATATAGGCTCTGGTTTTGTCTGTCTTTGGTCTCCAAGAAAAAAAGGTTCCTATCATGATGTTGCTGAAATTTAAGACCTTGCTTTACCTTTACATTTGCTTTGACTTACTAAAATTAATAAGTATTTTTAAAAACTATTCATATGTGGCTAACCGTTATAGCTTCCAGTTCATAGGTATTGCATAGAAGAGGTGAATTTCTTATAGATAGTGGCAGGACTGGAACTCAAAGACCTTCAGCTTCTGTCTTGAAGGAGGTTTCTAATTTAGCAGACCTTTTGGCCCATGGTTTTGGGAATGCTTCCTCATGGGAGACTTAAACAACAGAACGTCTTCAAAGGGCTTGTGGTAAAGTTTCCCTGCTCACTGCTTTGTCTGAAGTCTTCTCTGGTCCAACATGGACTTTTCTGATCCACTTACAAGGACAAAGGGTCTAAAACATAGTTTGTCTCTCCAACCACAACCAGACCCTGATACTGTTCTAGTAATTAGATGTGACCTACAGAACTGATAAACGAATGTAAATTTGGAATCAGACCTTTGGATCTGCTTCAAGCTCTTACCTCATATATTGAGCATAAATTGCAGGGTTTTACTGTTTTCATGCATGAGTGCCCAATTAGTTCACGCATGAACACCCAATCAATTTATGCATGAGCACCCAATCAGTTCATGCATGAGCACACATTTAATTTACTAATGAACATCCAGCTGGTTCACACATGAGCGCCCTTTTAGCTCATGTCTGAGCACCCAATGAGTTCACGCATGAGCTCACACCTGAGTACTGTGTTGGGCATATATGGCAGGTTTCAGTAGCCAGAGGCCACAGAAGTGGGAGGAGGTCAGTCAATGCCAGGTGCTGGTAACAACTGACCCAGCTACCTCTAAGTGCAATGGAAAAACCATGGGAGCATAACCCCATGGTGGAAACAAGGAAAGCTGACAGTAGGAAAGGGAGAGTATAGGTGTCTGGCTTAAGCTAAGCCTGGGAAAGGCAGTCGAAAGGTGGTCACTTAAATGTTTGTTTAATTGTTTGTTTTCTTCTCACTCTGAATTGGTGATTAGAAGTTTGTGTTAGTTGTTAATAAATTAAGTAAAAATTCCCCAAATCAAGGCTGTTTTGCTTGCAACACCTGGCTGCAGTGCTAGAGAAAGGTAAAAAAGTTCCTTCCTGTACTGGAATAGGTGACCTTACTACAAACAGATAAAGAATTGTTAGTACTTAGAAAACACTAATTAAATACTTGAGAGAAAACGGTCAATATTTTTTTTTTCTCTTCATGAGAATTTTATTACAATGCAATAAAAAGAGTATCTTATAAATCATTTATATAATGTAGATTTGCTATAAGATGAACTAGTGAAACCATGATCAACCAAAGATGTTTCTTTGGCACCCAGCCTGCTGTCATAATGCTTCCCATAAACATCAAGATATAAAAAACAGTATTCTGGCCTGGGTCAAAGGAACATCCAGAAACAGGGCCACAAGAACGGTTATTTAACATCATCAGTTATTGTTAACAGGCACAAAAGGTAAAGGAGCCCACAGCTGTTTGGGAAGAAGCTTTACTGCAAATAAAGTATTTGATTATTTAAAAAATTCTCTGAAACAAGTATTGCGAAGCTTTGTAGCCACAGAGTTTCAAATGAAGATGTGCTCTCTAGGAATAGTCTAGGAATGCTCTTCTTGGTACTGTTCTGGCTATTGCTCTGATGAGAAGCCTGTAAACCCACCCATAGTTCTTTCATACTAAAACACAACAGTGCTTTACTTACTAAAGGTGGACACAGTGCTGTTTGTTTGCATCTTTTTCATTCCTCTTCAGCCTTAGTGATGTTTCTACTGACCCAGTACAAAGAGCTTTGAATAAGTTTACAGAAATAACTGATATAATAGATAAGATCCAAAATAATGAACACTAGTATCTAGAGCGGTTAGGAGCTTGGGTTTTAATTTAAGTAGTACCTAGAAATCCTAGTCCCAGGCCATGACTATACTGCTTTAACTTCTGTGTTTGCACAGCAATATGCCTAAATCCCTTAGGCAGTGTAGTAAATCCCAGTTAGAGTCCCTAAACAAACAAAGAAATGAAAAGTTCAGTTGCCCTTTTTGTAAATGCTGTGGCTTGTACCATATTGTCCCTGTTTGCACTCTTACTGAGTGGCATGCAACCAATTCCAGACGTTCTAAGTGAGTGTGTGTTTATGGATGGATTATACCCTTCATGCAAAGCAGCAAATCCACGGGAACAAATGCAAACTTCTTGGTGCCAAACATTTGTTTTTTTCCCAATGGAAGCATTATGCTGGGATCTCTGTCAGTACTCCCTACAGCTGGCACGACTTGTCTTTCTCCTATCATTCTTTGGGGAATTTCCAAACACGAGAGAGGCATGAACAGAGCCTGAACTCAAACCTGCAAAAATTGGGTTCCTTTCTTAATTCAGGCTGGAAAGAACAGTTCAAGGCAGCTAGGAGGAGCTGACCAAATACTGCAAACAATGTTCTCCATCTGAGCTGGTGATGCTGTCTACACCAAGAAACTGATTCCTGCTTTTCACTAGTGTTCAATTCTCTTCACTTGTGATACACTTCTGAGTATTCATTCAGGTACTTTCATTCTGATTTTATTCACACAAATGGCAGTGTTCAATATCCTGAAATCTAGCTGCTAAGACATTATTAGTGTAAATTATTAAAATTATTTTTTAAAGCAGGCAGAAAAAGATGGTGTGAAGTACTTTCTGGTGTTAGTGCTCTCCTTCAGCTTCACATTTCAAAAGAAGTGATTGAACAATGCAATTATTTGTTTGGAGGCCCTTGGAAACACAAGCTAAGATCACAGTGTCCTTCAGGCTAGACCCTGGACACGGGGAGGAAGGGAAGGAGGGAGATTCTTTGCTACTTAAGTATGGATTAAAAGCCATAGTGGCACAATGCTTTGCCCAAGGTCACACAGCAATTCAGTAGGAAATGCAAGAATAACACCCAGAATCCCAGCTCAGTACGCTATTCAGTAGACCCCATCAACTCAGCAACAGAACTCATGTCCCTTGGTCTAATCAATCTACTCAGCAATTCAGTGAGTAGTTTAAGTGCAAGCAAAAAGAAATGTCAAGAGAAGTGACAAATTCTACTGTGGCTTTGGCTATTTACTTGACTCAGGAGAAGGTGCTTTTCTGAATGAATCTACAACAGGGTCAGGAGGTGTTTTGTGCCTTCATTTTGTCTCTTGTCTGTCTGTCAATCTCTCTGGTAAGCTGTTTAAGGCATGCACAGTATAAAAGAAAGAGCGAGTGGAAAAGAAACAGGTGAAAATAAACTTCTCCCTTTATTTTCAAGTGCATGAATTGAGTATTAAAAAAAAAAAACTTGGCTAAAAGTAGGTTACATAACTTAAGCCAGTCTAAAATTATGTGCCAGCAATTTACATGAGTTTTATGTAACTGTTTATACTGCTGTTTATTTAAAAATTACTACTTATCTTGGCCACCGCAGCAACACATCGTGCATTTGCTAGCTCTGGAATACAGGGCACCTTCATTAAAACACATAGTCACCAATATATTAAACACACAAAAAACCCCTGCTCTGACATAACGTGAAGTGTCAGATGGAAAGCCGCAACAGCGAAGACATTCAGCATTCACAACAAAGCAGGCCTTTGGGGTGTTCAGAACAGGACTGGAACATGCTCCATCCTTAATTCACCCAACAGCTTTCAGGTCCTTTACAGCACAGTTGGTGCAGTCTACAAGACCAGGTCTTGTTCCTGGGCTCTTATAAAGGACCCTCTTCATCTTCATGTTTTTATACTTGAGCATTTTTATACTCAACTGTTAAAGTGCTGAGGTTAGCTAGTCTTTTGTTCTTTCTTAAAGTCCCAAATACTTTAGAGTTACACAAATGGTTGATATTTTTTGTTTACTACAAGAGCAGTGCGCTCTCTCAGAAAGTAGGTAAAGATTTAGCAAAATCTTCATGATGGGTTGCTCATGCACAAAGTTACATAATTTTTAGATCCAGGTTAATCACAAGGGTAAGACCATGGATGTGTAGCTTTGTACTGGTATCGGAAAGAGCTATATATATCCCACGTAGACAGAAAGCATGAGCAGCACTGGCCTAATAAACATAATATACATCATAGGAGTTTGTCCCTTGTTATTTTGGGACCTGCTGAGTGAACAAGATGCTCTACCTCTCCTTGCATTCATTTTCCCACCTGTAAAATAGGGACCCTGTTCTTCACATCCTTCTAAAAGGTTTAAAAGCCAATGAATGAGTATAGTAGAGTATTATGTATAATTTTTAGGCAACCATTATGGTAGAAAGCTGAAATCTGACAATGTATAACAGGAGATACAAGCTTAATAACTGCGAAATGACTTAAGTTGATTTGCATTTCTTTAAAACTGTATCATGACATACTATTCTCACTTGAATCAGTAAAATCATGGGAGAAAAAAGTTTGTTGAAATCAAAAGTAAGCAAAAAATTCAAAAATCTGTTATGTTTCTTTATGACAGATAGCATGAGTTAGAGAATGACATTCTGTCAAAAATAGCAATGCTTCAGTGTATCCTGTTGATACGTGTTCAGTAGTACTTTGAAACAAGGGGAAAAAGAAGGCATTATTCCAATACAGCTGTTCAAAAAATATTTATTTTTCAGTTATGGAAATTTTTACTGAAGCTGGGGGGCAGGGTTTTTTCCAAATGTGAGTTTTTTAAATATTAATATAACTTGAAAATTGAATTTTGAGTAACTTTGTATACACCATCTTGTTAGGCAAATATCCTTTAAAAGGGAGGTTCTCAATCATAATAATAACCATAACCTGATACAAACAAGCTAATATCATATTCCTATGTTTCAATCTCATGGGTCTCAGCCACCACACGGGTAAGCTAAAAAAATAAGAGCAAAATGCTGGCATTACTTGGCTGTATAATGAGAAGCACAGCTGAGCCTCAGCCTGGCAGCCAGTGAAGACTCAGCTGGTTGAGGGGATCAGAGAGGTACAGAGCTCTCAGTACCTCGTGAAGGGACGAGCAGACTGGTCACTCTCCCTAGCAAGTAGTTGTCCTTCAGAGGTCTAGGAAATCACAAGTGTCACACAACAAGTGGAAGAGCACGTTTGCCCTGCACATGGGGTTTCACTAACAACATGAGTTGGGACAACCATTTGCCCTAGAACATCAGAGCAAAGCTGTGATTTACTGTTTCAAAACCAACTTCCTCAGCTGTTCCTGAGATGGCTTTAAAGGCAATGTCAGCCTTTCTCCCCTTGGTAACTCAGTTTCTTTCTCAGAACTCAGTGGTCCTTGATTATTTCTGAGAACAAATTGTCATGCTGTTGCTAATCATAATACTGCTAGTACCATGATGTTCCTGCTGCACACATGCTTGCAAAGGTCTAGGTTTACACTCCTGTTTAGAAAAAAGCAGTTGATTCCTCTTTGGGCAGTGTCTTAGGATCCCTAAATATTAGGAGCACTTTTCTAAATGCTAGAATACAAGTGGAAGGGTTGAGAAGGAGACGCACATCAAAAATAGGACTACAATGCTTATTTATGTAAGCTACCCAAATCTAAATATGCTTCTTGAACCACCAGTTTATGTTTGGGCACTCTCCAGTCCATAGAACAGCTAAAAATTTGGGAAGCTCAAAAGCAGTGTAAAGCTGCTCTTTTCACCCTTGGCTTTTGTTTTGTGCTGCCTAAAGTGCAACTTTACTCATGCTGAGAAGCACAGTCAGTCATGCCTTGGGATTTCAATGAAGATGGGATTTGTTGGCAGAATCTGTCCTGAGGGACACTGTATTGCATTACATGAATCTTTGAAAAGAAAAATGGTATCTGAAGTGACTGCAAGCCTGTTGATAAGAAGTTCAGGAGTTTGAACAGGTTTTCTCCAATTTATCCTTCTGGAAAATAGAAAACATGTCTACATTTGCAGCATGTATGCAGTGTCCTCAATGATTTAACATAGTGGAGTCATAGACCCTGAAAATCGTGGCTTACAATGGAAACTCTGATGGGCCATTAAGTTCAATGGTACATATAAGCATTCCTATAATGAAGTTGTCAACAAAAACCTACAGCAGACTACCGTAACAGTCTCTACATTTTCATACTAATGTACAGAGACAGCTTCCACTAAAGGTGGCAGTATTTAGGTATTTAAAACCTATGGAACAGTAGAAAAATATACACTGAAAAAGTTCAAAGACAATAGACAAAACCAGTATCTCTTTCATGACAGCAAATACAAAAACGTTGCAGAACACGCTGTGCATTCAAAAACTGCAATCACAGAAAAGGAGCAATTAGGAGAGAAAAGAAAAATAAGTTGTGCTGCTGATACTTGGCTGTTTTAGAAAAATGTATTGTATATGGCGAGCAAAAAGTTCTGTGAAGCCTTTTTCTTTTAACATGAAAACACCAGTATGACACAGCCAGAAGATGAAATTTCCACATGATGAAATTTCCACATGCTCTGGTCTAATCTAAATTATTGACTCCAGTACTAATAAATATGCAAATAAATTATCTGTAAACTATTTTGTGAATCTTACAGGGAAAGCTTTGGGTTGAATTCTCTACTTTGTAAATCCAGAAAATTGATGGGATTTTCCCATGTCTATAGTAGAATAATTTAAGAGATTAATTTCACTATGGTTTTGATAGGTTTTCCTGGAAGTTTGAGTCTGAAAGTACAAGTTATTAAATCCCAGATGTATGACTCTGGCATTAACCTTAACTCTAATCATGGTACTGTCATTACTGAAGTGTAATGACAAGAAAAAGAGGCTGTTGTCCTACCTGCAACCATCAGTTCTCCACTTGCATATATTCTTTTTTTAAAGTCATCTAGTAGTTTTCCGTGATCTGCTTGATACCATTTTACATGCATATTCATTTTTGCAAGTACTGAGGAAGAGTACTGACAGCAGGACTACTAATTTCACAGCCCCTTAAGCAAGAACATGAGTGATCTGTACAAGCTGATGGGAGCACTTTGATGAAGGTACCCGTTGTAACTTAGGCTGCAGGACAGGTTGGGAGGGGTGTGTCAGCCCAGTGCCTCTTAATTCACTTCAAAAGTGGATAGGTCCTTAATAGGTCCTTGTGGAGCTCTGTAATTTCAGTGACCGCAGCAGAATCAGGCTTGGACAAGAGAGCCAGAATCCACTGAAACCAATGAAGAGGCTCTGGTGAGTGCTGGATCTCATCCAAGGAGGATATTTCTATATAAATTAGCCAATGCCAGGTGATGAGAGTGTTGTGGTTCTGTGGAGCCAAAAGGATGCTCTGCTCATGCCTACCTATGCAGATTCAATTGCAAAACAGTGTTTTTTGTTGTTTTGGATGTATAAGACAAATGTCATTAGCAGGTCCAAATCCTCTACCTACTCTTTTCCACTGCTGCTCTTTCTTTAAAAAGAAATTGTTTAAATTAGAGTAAATGTTGACTGAATGTAATTTGTATTGCAGTGTATTTTTAAGCATTCTTTCCTGAAAAACTTTGAAGCAATATTTTGCTTTTCTTTCTCATACAGAGAGATATAATTTAATTATTGTGTGAAGTTTTGCTAGACATTATTGTAAACATGACTTTTAGTATCCACATGGAATTGGCAAATAGGAAAAAAAGTTAACCTGTGAGTGATTCAGGTACCTTAATTTCTTTTCTTGGACTGGTATCTGATTTTATTTTTTCCTGCTATTTGTCTCCTAGTGGAATGGAGCTCTTCAGAAGACTTTTCTCCTTTGGTTGGTGAAATAGTCATGGATAATCTTCAGTCTTTGAGGTGCACCATCACGAGTCTCAGAACAGTAAGTGCCAAATGACTTTTTTCGATCTTGATGCTCCCTGCCGCCCCAGTGGTACAAAGACACTGATATTTTCTGACCATGCCTGTTGGTAATAACTGTAGAGTGCCTTTCTTCTAGCAACAAGTTCCAGTCATTAAGCATAATACGTCTGGTATCCATAATCCAAAAGTCGCAAAGGAATAGACAGACAGCATGAACTGTTTTGTAAGTTGTCATGCTTAGGGGAGATCTGGAATAAAAGCTGCTAGTTTCTGGATCACGGGATAATCTTAGTGCAGATCAAAGGTTTGTGAAAGATCTAGTCCTGACTCTGATGACCAATTGCTAAAATAACAGTTCTTCCTCTTCCACTTCTGGAACACACACATTGATGGCAACCATTTTCATTTTTGTTATTTATTTTTGTATAAATGTTTTACACTGATAAGAACTGGATCAGTGATGGAGAAAACTAGTCAATATTCATAGGGATTCTTAAGCAGAATAATTTTCACTATGTGTCTGAAAGTTTTTTCCTACAGGCTGCTCAGGACCATTGGTGCAAGCAAATTTTGATTCACAAAATATTTAACAAACATAAAGCTTGCTCAATATACAACTATTTCCACTGGAAACATCATCAGAGGGGCCCAATCCAGCATCCACTGAGCTGGAGCCTTTCCACTGAATTCACTGCATACTGGATGAGGCTTACAAAGCTGTAGTACTGACCCCTGGCCAGTGCCTCAAAACATGGGCTCTCAGAATGAGAGAATTAAGTTTAAAGTGTAAGCAATGGCCACAATATAAAACTCTCTCTTTAGAATAGAAAAAAAAATTTTTTTTTCCTAGCCTTTTATCTGAAGAAATCTTTTATTTGAAGCCCACTGTCTTCCAGGGAGCTGAGCCACAATATGCATTTACTCTGTTTTTCATTTTCTAACAACAAAACAGAGTAACTGTTCATAAATTAAAATCAAGAAAGCTTGGGTAGTCACTTCCATAGGCACACATTAAAAACAGTGCTTACTGTTTGTCTGTACTCTCCAAAGTATGTAACATATTTAAATTAAAAGGTAGACTTTCAGAAGTGCTCTCCATCTGCCTAGATTTATGTGTCAAAATCAGTGATAAAGGTCTGACTGATTTCAGTGGCAGCCAAACGAAGCTTCTTCCATTGCTGTGCTGGTAGAGAGACTCTGTTAAATACAACAGGAAAAAAGGGAGTCCCTATTCCTGAAGTCTGATTGTAAGAGTTCCTGGGGTTCTGCTTTGGTAGAAGAGACTGCAGTTTATCAGTTGGAATTGGTGTGTTCTGTTAACCCTCAGCAGATTACCTGTCCTGAACTCCTTGTACTATATTCCACTCTGTCATAGTGCATCAGCTGATGCCACTTAAATCTATTTAAGTTTTTTGAAGAAAACGTCTTTGCTTTCCAGTTATTACAGCCAAGATTTTGAGTCAAGTGACAGTTTTGACTGCAGTTGTTTCCATTTGCAGGGTCAGAGGTATTATGTCCATGTTTCAGCATACAACATGAGAGGATGGGGACCTCCACGCAAATCTACTCCTGCATATGCTTCTCCTTCAAGTAGGTTGAGATTGTCTGCCCTCCTAGTTTGATTAGTGATGTTGCTTTGTAAGAATTTCTTCCTCTTCAAAGAACAGAAAATGACAAATATTCTGGAGTTCATGATTTAATTGCCATGTCATCTAGGAGTGAAATAAATAAATAAATAAATAAGCCTCAACTCCTTCCATGCCCCAAAAATAAGCAAAATAATCATATATGTATATTTATTTGTCTTATCTTTTATTCTTCTCCAGTCCTTTGACAGAACATTGTTATCTAGTCACTAACACTTAAGAAAAATGAGAAATATTTTGACCTTCATTTCTGTTAATAGAGTTCTGCTATATGGAACCTCATTTGTCAGTTCATGTATGGATCAAAACCTGAATCTAAACTGCTGGAACCTAAAAACATACATGTATCATATGTAATTTTGTATTCTGCCTTGTAGCATTAAAGATCACTAGACCATTCTTATAGCATCCTGTATGTAAAATACTCTAGTGTGGACATGCATGTTGACAGGATCTAGCCCATAAGCATTAAAATGTTCCAGACATGCCCAAAAGGCTTTCTTACTTTTCAAATCTATGACAGCTTTTCTCAGACTCCATTAGGACTATGATTTTTCATTTGTAATTGTTAATCCATTATAACCACATTGTATTGTTGGTTGATTTCCCAGAGTTAGTGTTAGACTGGCTCAGCATATTACAGCTTCCCTTGTATTGATTAATGCAGTAAAGTGGGACTTTTCATTTTATTGCATTAGCACTTGCTTTTATTAGGCTAACATAACAATTTAATAACCTTGCATGATAATGTGAGAAAATAAAGCAAGCTGTACCTACTCTCAGTAGATGTAATGGAGAGAGTTGGATAAATGAAGCTCTTGTAGTACCATTGTCCCATTTTGCTTCAATTTTGCTCTTGTTTACCTCAGAATAAAACCAGAACGAGGCTAAAGAAATATTATGTTTGAGAACAAAAATGTGCTACAATCATGGGACAAAATTCTACTCTTGGCTATGCAGATAGCTCACTACTATGGAGTTGTTTTGAATAACTTAGTGACATGGAATTACGTCAACTATACCCAGTTATAACTGCACAGGGTTTGGCCCCACAAACCAAAAATTTCTATCATCTTTTGAGAAACATACTCTTTTACAGTAGCTGCTAGCTGTTCAGCTAAATAGCCCCAAACAACGGGGCACTCCTGGCAAGACAGGTGGCATTCAAGACTGTACCTTTGTATGATATGAATTTTTGCTTTGAGTGTACTGCATTATCTTCCCTGTCTATTTCTCGTCCACTGTTACTAACTTTCTGAAACCTGACAATACTTGCCAGTGCCAAAGCTTTGGGATGTAACAGAAGTTCTCCTGCAGATTTCAGTGGAATTTCATTCATTTCATTCATTTCATTCAGTTCATTTCCCATGTTTAGTGTCTCAACAATTCTGGGCTTTAGAGTAGCAGAAAGTCCCAGACTTGCTGACATTAGGGCCATGTTGTCATGTGCAGCTGCTAAGCACTCAGTGAAGTCCCGGCTTCCACCAGGGAGAGCAGTACCATCCATGGGAGTACTACTGAAGTGCCTGGGACAATCATTGTGGGGGTATTTCTCTGAAGGGCAGCCAAGGGAGTCTTTTGGGTTTCCCTGTAGGAAAGCAAGAGCATCATGTGATTTTTTTGTGAGTTTATGGCAAAGAGAAATGTTTCTTCATGGCTATATGTGTATGTTTTCTTTGTTGGTAAACACAGAAGCATTAGGCAGACTCAGGTCACTGTATGTAGATAGCTGGCAAGAATGTGCTATTTTCATTAAGTATCCTTAGTGACACATGCTTACCTCTACAGCAAGTGAGATCATCAGAGCCTAAACGTAAATTCTTTCATTAAGTAATACTAACATCAGAATTTTAGCTTGAGAGACAAGATGCTATTTACCACTGCAGTTACTGGGGGCAGAACTTCTTTATCCACCTGACTGCCTTCACCACTGGTTTTGAAAACTAGTATATTTGTTTTGCTTGGCAAGAAGGCAGCACCCTGAAATTATAGTAGTGTTGCATAACAAAATACAGCCCTAAGCTGAAAATTAAATGGGAATACGTTAATACTCTACAAAGTTGTCTGTAACAGCAGCCGGAAGAATATGCAAAGGAAATTAAAGCTTCAGGTCTTAATCCTGATCCATTCCAATCCCAGAGCATCAAAGGTTAGTGACATTCTTGGGGATGCACCCATGTAGTATGACACTGAATGCTTGCCACCGTCCTCCTGTTTTACCCACATATACAGTAGCATCCTGGAAAGTAGTGGCCACTGTTGTACAGCTGGTCTGTGAAATCATATCAGATAGTAGCGTTTCTAGGCTTATTCATTAGCTTGTAAGTGATGGACAATGAGGGCAGCTGGTGTGATTTCCATGTCATTTTTAAGATAGTCAGCAATCTGGAGGCTCAGAAAGTTTGGAAAACACAGGGATTAGAGAAATCATGAGGTTGGTTGAAAGTCTACCAGTTTGATGACACCAAAGCATTTTGAGATTCGTGAGTTCTGTTGGTTCCTCTTGGCTGCTCACAGACGATCTAAGTACTGGCCTCCCCACACAGAGCTATAAATGCAGCTGGCTCTTGATCTCTGCAGTAGCGTACAACATGCAAGACAGCAACTCTGCAGCTGTTAACAACTGCCCACAGGCTATCAAGATAGCCCAATGTCTTCTGTTTCCACCCTTTCACAAGGCTTACTCTAGCTGCTATACTAAATGGCAGCAAACATGTATTTATATCCCTGGCATAGCGAGCCCATTGGAAGGAATGCTTGACTCCAAACTTGTACTACAAAATAGATCTGTATATTTAGTGAGTGAGCAAACTGTTGGTGGCTGTGAATACATACATGGCCTCTATGCCAGCAAGATGGAAGCATGTCTCCCTTGCAGACAGATCTCTTAATACCTTGATTAGCCATTACTTTGAGTCAGGAAACTGGTGCAATACTTTTTTTTCTTATTATAATGGAAGTATGAAAATAGTCAAATCTGGAATTAAAAAGCTCCTCTCCGAGACACACAGTTTCACCCTCCTCTTTGTGATGAGATTGTCTGTTTTTTAAAATCAAGATTGAGATTGTGGCTAGCAGCAAATGAGTGAAAACAAAGTCTTTTGTATGTTGAAGGTATGTGGGACAGAAGCCGCAGCTTCTTGCCTCACGAGTGCAGTGCTGAGCAGATCGCAGACTCTAGGGCAGGAATTGCCAGCTTTTGTTTGGGCCTCTGCTGGGAACAGATTTTCAGAAGTGATTTTACTCAAAGCATGTTTCTCTGGCTACAGAGCTAGCTCTGGCTGTAGGAAGATGTTCATTCTCCGCTTTGCAATCGGTTTCCTATACAACTGCAGGAGAGTCAGTCAGACCCCTGATGTCTCCACAAAACGCACAAGGAGCAGTAGTGGGATCCGAGAGTATCAGTACAGTAAAGGCAGCTCTGACACTACAGTAACAGAGGCCATTTACCTACTGAAGAGAAATAGCCATTGTCTAGTCAGTCACTACAGGAGCTTCTAGGAGCTGATTGTGAGCTCTTTGTTAATAATCATCATGATTAATTACCTAGCTGGCACAAGGCAAAGGAAACTTACTGTGCAAGTAACAGCAGCAGACTTAAAAACAATTGCCGTTTTCTCCTGCATGCTCAGATGTAAAACTGCTCTAAAGCCAAGAAATATCAGAGGCAAGAAAATATTTTAAAACCTTCTCCTGCTCCTTTGTGTTTCATTTCTGTTTATTTCCTTTGTTCAATAGACTGGAAAGACTGCAGTGGAAGAGAACCTCGGCACAGGGGACACACTGAGGCCCTGGAACGTCTCCTTCAGCAGGTTCGAGCAGCTCATCAGCATTATAATTGCAGAGGTAAGGATAAATATCTATGTGGTAGGGCACCAGCTGAAGCCTCTGTGGCGCCTGTAATTTTAGCAGTTTTCTAACTAGGTCATACCTTCTCATTCATCAGGAAAGGAAAGATATTAATATTGGCCCATCTGGAATCACTTTAGCGCACTATCTTGCTCTTAACCCTTGAAATTAGTTGGATGAAAACATCTGAATGCTAGAATGCACACTAAGCACAGACACACCCTTTCTCCCTCTGTACCTTACACACCTATTGATTTGTTTTTTCCTACAAATCAGTTTCACACAGGATTCCACTAAAATGTTTCAAGGATCTCTCTTTTATTTTTTCATATAAAGAAGTACTTTAGAGAGTTAACAATTGTTTTGGATCAAAAGAGGGGACTTGGCTGCCTCCAAATGGAAGACACTAAGTACTCTAGTGGATGTGATGCCAATCTATAATGAAAAATACTTGCACAATGCAGTGGGAAGATGAGATTGCTACATTTTCAAATAGAATGGATCAAAACTAGGAGAGAGTTCAAATCTCAGCCAGCTCTTTGCTCTTCATTCATGAGAAACAGACTGTGCCTTTAATAGCTCAAAAGCCAAGGCAACAGCTTGGCATTCTTTTTAAAGCATCTATAAAATCTCCTGTTCTATACGGGTTGTTGAAAAGTACTATTTATTTTCTTAAAATAAACTTCTAACTGGAATAATGCTTCATTGCAAAGGAACTTATTTTAAACTGAAAAGTTGAACTACCATGAAGTCTTCATTTTTCTTCACCTAGTACAACTGTTAAGTCAAGCTGCATCAATTGATTTAAAATCACAGAAATACTTAGGGCTAAAATCATCTAGCTGAAATGGACAGATGCGGCCTTTGTTCTTTACGTGCAAATATGTCACTATCACGATGATCCACAGTCTGCCACAACCCATTGTAACCATAGCAACTTAAACTATTCAGCTATGTTGCTTGGAAAGGGAAAGGAGATATTGCAAGAAAATGTTGCTTTTCTAATTAAAATTCATACAAGCATTATCACTTGCAGGTGGTCTTGGTACTGAAAATACAGACGATGTGTTCTATCTCTTAGATAGCTTTTTCATGCTATTAAAGAAGTTTTTTTTCCACGGTACAGTTTTTCCTTTCTGAAGTTAGGGCATATCTCAGGTCTTTCAGGCCACCTTCCTAGTCAACAGGGAGTAAGTGGTGGAACATCTGAGAATATTCTTAGTATAAATTGTTTTACTGACATACCAGCCCAGAACAGAAGCAGTTATAAACAACATGCAGAAAATCCCTCCTTTTGAGAATCTGACACCATTGCCTGGTTCTTATAAAATTCCACTGCTCCAGAAATTAACCCCAGTCTCAAAGCAAAGCTTTGAGATTAACAACAACTCTGTTGTTGATTTCCTAACTCCTTTTCCTTAAATAATAAATAACAACAATATAGAAAATCTGTTTCGCTCAGAATGTTTTCGTGCATGAAAGAGGATGTGGGAGCTTACGTGTGACAGTACTACACTGTGGAGTCAGCTTGAGCAACACCCTTGCCTCCAACCAAATAAAAATCTCATAATTGTAATGCTAGCATTACACAGTAGTATATTTTGGATAAATCAGGATTGTAATATAATAGGAGAACCTTTGGAACTTGCCTTAAATATATGACTGATGTCAATCCCTTGTGTTTCAGTAATTTGGTAAAGAATGAAGACAGAGTGTTTGCAGAAAAAGTAAGAATTATTACATCATTTTGACTCTGAAATTTGATTCTGGTATTTATCAACCTCAGGGAAATCTGAGGAGTTTGATCAAGGATCTGAGATAAGCTACTGCATATGACTGAAAAGTCCAAATAATGGCTTCCACTTCATATAATAGAGGCCTGAGCTAAATTCTTAATTAATGTAAATAAGCATGATTCAATTGACATGGATAGAAGTCAGCATGGATATGCTGTTATACATAAACTGAGGACCTGCCCAGGTATTTATCCATTCTTTACCATGCTTATCTTTACCACACTCTTCTTTGATTCTAAGTTAACATTGCAACCTGTGTTTTCCTTATTTGTTTTAGAAATATAGTAAATAGCTGGACATTTTGTAGAGTATCCTTGAATCTGCTTTCAAACACTGATTTGCTGTGGTTTATAAATGAGAGCAGAATCAAGCTCTGCATGAATTAAAGCTGGGTGAAGACAGAGACGGGATTCAAACCTGGAGTCTTGGCATCTTGGCTTTTCAGTAAGTGATTCCTCTAAGGGATATCACACTTGTGCTGCTCAGGCTGGCTGAAGGAGAGTGGAGGAGTGCAAGGGAGGTGGAAAAACCTGAGGGTAATCAATCTAAAAGGTCTGTGATTACTTAGATAACATAGGCAAAAGCCTCAGAATACAAAGGAGTTAGAAGGGCAAGGCTCTGTGCTGGTGCTCCAGCCTGATCTGGGAGGGTTAAATTTCCCAGATTCCATGCAGCTCTCTTGCCCAGGTCTGTTCATTCAGGCTTTGCACTGCCTTTTGCCCTACGCTTTGCATTTCAGGGGCTGAAGAAAACACGCTTACAAAAATACCAGGAAGAATACATTGGAATGTACAGTGAGTTTAAGAGCTTTTGGAATTAGATCAGCTGTTGCTTTTGAACCTGCTCTGTGATATGATGAAATCTCCTAGGGAATTACTTAGGAAGCTTTGCTTTCATATGTTTAATCTTCTGGAAAACCCTGATGATTACAAACAACAGTCATCCATTTGTCTTCATAATACCATTCTACAGACTATTATAATGGAGTTTACTACAATTGTATGTCCTGGCAACACTTCAAATGTATTTTAAAGTATTTTTTTCATGTAGATCATTCTTT
This sequence comes from Phaethon lepturus, assembly GCF_000687285.1. Lineage (NCBI taxonomy): Eukaryota > Metazoa > Chordata > Aves > Phaethontiformes > Phaethontidae > Phaethon > Phaethon lepturus. Next base: position 131,367 of record NW_010562764.1, read on the forward strand.
ATAAGCAGTTCTGAGTGGATTAAGTAATTGTGTGATGCTTCATTAAGAAAGGAACCCAAGTCTTCAGTAAAACTCTACCAGATATTTTCTTTCTGAAATTTGGTTGAAATGTATTTTACTAGACAAGTCAGAGGTGAAATAAAAATATTCTAATTGTAATTTGATAAACAAGCAGAGCATGTAGTTTTATTGCATTTAACAAAGAGAAGGAGCTCTGATTCCACAGGGCACTTAAAATGTTTAGGTTATAATTATTTGTGGGAATATACAAAAGCAGGCTTCAGAACCAAGCCATAGACTGAGAAGTTCAGGTAGGGAATTTAAGAAGTTACAATTTCAAGCTGTTGAGCCTGACATTGTAATCCAAAATATACCACCCAGTAATATGACTGTCAGGCCAATAGCTTCCTCATGAGATAGATACAGAATTTTCTTTTGAAAGACATCCCACCTTGAGGTGAGGTAATACAGGATCTATCATGGTCTCAAGCTATTGAGGTGTCTGGCCACTAGTTATGCCTTTAACTTCTGCATGGAATTATGTCTCCATGCACATTATCCCAGTGACAGTTGTCTGCACTCCTAAAAATGTGCAGCTTTAAATTGAGTTTGAATTTGCCTGGAAGCTTCCAGCTATTTTTTGTATTTTCATAAGGTTACACAGTTAGTGAAAACTCTAAACCCCATTTTAGGCGCTCCACTAGGATTTCTGTGGGATCTAGCTCATCTTGTGCTAATTTGCTTCCTTATTCAGGGTCCCCCTAAATGATACTTAGTTGTTCCACAGGCTGTCTGATTTGTGGGGCTAACATCTCAGATAATTTTGCACTGAGGTAATTCCATTTACCTCACATCTGCCCCACTTGATGAGAGGCACCCGCTTGTCTAGTGATAGGACAAAGAATTCCAGATGATCCTCCTCCTCAGAGAAATGGCACGGCATAACAGACATTCCTCCAGAGTAGAGACCCCAGATGCATACTAGCAGCCTGAGTATGCAACTTTGTTCTTACTCTTCCACAACTGACTTACGTTGCTTTTAAGTATCTGTTGCATTTAAGTAAGTGAACTGCAAATAACAAACATACATATATCCCACCTGAGAAAAGAAAAATTGCTTATGTTGTAAATATACCTTTGTAGTTACTTGCCTATTTCAATCCAGGTTTGAATGCTTCTGATCTAAATCTAATCACTGGAATTCTCTAATCTCTGCCACTATTCGTTTGCTCCTGAGCTTCTATTAAAAGAGCTCACAGCTCTATTGCTGTATCATTTATTAATATAAACTTATTTTGTTGTTACTGATGCTTTTCTATACAGGTCACTCTATGTTATTTATTAGTTAATTAAATAATAAAGTTCCATTTCCTGTAGATCCAAATTATTCTCTTAATCTCAGCTCCATGGTTTTTGGCTTCTAGACACACTATACTGTAAAACAAAAGCAAATAGCAATGTAGGAGAGTTTACAGTCTCCATCTAGTTTTACTTTATTTCTTTTGCTGTTGGCTTCTGCAAAGCTGTGGACTAAGCCCAAACCACTGAATAGCCCAATAACATATATTTCACTTGTAATGTGCTCTCTTATTTTAATGCTGCAGTCTCTGGGTGTTTTATACAGAGTTATGTTGCTTTGCCTTCAGCAACTTCCTCCTCCATTCCCTCCATCCTTAATACAGAAAAAAATAAAAATTGCATAATTAGAATGAAATTTATATTCCTAAATTGGTCTTAACCTTGGAAGAAGGAAACAGTTAAGACAGGAGTTTTCATGTAGCATTTGGTTTACATTACTGTGATATACTGAAAAACGTTCACAGTAGAATAAAAATTATCTGAGGAGATATGATAGAAAAACAAATTAATTTTTGTAACAGGACAAGAAAACAAAAATCAGTTGCATCAAAGGAGCAGTCATGGATTTGGATGGGTAAGTTAAAACTAAACTGAACAGCACACTGGAGAATAAGCCATAGAGAACAAGTTTGCGCTGGAAAGACAATGGACTTGATGATCTAATAAGTCTCATATATCTGAATTGTATGATTTCACCCCAATAGAACCTTGTTCTCTTTGTACTTGCTGTTCAGCAGAGTGTTAATTATTGCTAACAATGTGTCTTCTTTCTGTGGTTTTCAATGTGCAAATTTATTCAGCATTTTAAAATATGCTAAGCACTTCCACAGATGGGGTTTTGACAGGAGCAAATTTAGATGTTCTTTAAATGTTCAAACTTCGAACTCTCTAGGGAGATACAGACAGACACCTCCTATTTTGCTTTGGAGGTGAGTGGGAAATATGTCACTCTGAAGACACCTAAGCAGACTGATTAGCAGCTTTCAGCAAATAGTTCTTCATGAGTCATATTTTCTCCCCAGTGGAGAAGGGTGTCCCTCAAAATGTTTCACGTCAGCCTGGATGGGTATCCATGCTTCATCCAAATAAACAGTCAGATCCTGGAAAACGGAGATGTACTTTCACAGTTACATTTTTCTTCTTGTCTTTCTTTTCAGATCACAGTAAATAGCTGAAGAATTAATTCTTTTTCTTAATTAAATGTTTCTGCTGTTTCTCTTGCAACAGCATTAAACAGGAGGGACATCACAACAGATAATGCAAAAAAACCCAAACAGTTTTAAGCCCCCGTTACTTTTAAAAAATGTATGTGGACAACTACAACAGACAATACAAAAATCATTATACAATCCAGCATGTTCCCGACTGCCATCTATTGGCATACCCTCTAAAATCTGTGTGCAGGTATACAGGTGGACACAGCTGTTTCACAGAGCGAGCAAGTTTCAGTTCCCACTGGAAGAGTTTTCTTTGGCTTACAAGGAAACTCAGGCCATGCATGAGAGAAGGAAAGACATTAAGTCAAATTCATGAAAGCGAAAAATAATACAATGTATAAAAATTTAACTACATTTTTCAGAACATTGGGCAAATATTTGAATCTATAAAATTATTCTAATGAGAGGGCCAGTCCAGAGATCCTTGCAGGCATACAGCTTTGACATGAAGTGAACAAATGAGTTAAACACCTCTTCCTTGGGTTCCAGATTACTAGGGAGCAAATGTAACTGTGAAAGCTCTGAGGCAATACAGGTGAATGGAAATTGTTGTGATGGGAAAAAAAACATATCCAAACAAAAGCCATATGCATTTAATGTGATACAGAGAAAGATGAGGCTCAATCTAGTTGCTTCCTTAGAGCTTTTACTCAGGTTTACTCTGATGTTAGTGATTGCCAGGGAACCAATTATTCAGTTCTTTAGAAGCTTAAGCTATATATGGACAGAAACTGAGGAATTACAACACCTAAAAATGTTGACTGATGACTCTCTTCTTGGGCTTTTGAGACCACTTGCAAAATTCATACCCATTCTGAACATTACGAGTATGTGGTACTGGTTCAAGCTACACTTCGCCTAGGAGCAAAGCATTTTTACTAAGTCTGAGTTCGCTACAAGTAAAGAAATTGCTTGCTGTCACGTATCACTAAGATAAGATAATGAAAATATAAGCAAAATGTTGTATTTGAGCATGTTTCTAAATGTCATCTTTTGAAAGGAACACAGCACTGACTGAAATTTAGTATTGTCGTTCAAAAACAAAGATTCTTTATGAGATACTAACTGAAACTTAAGTGCTGGGTTTGGTTTGCTTTCTATTTTCCGTTTTAGAAAGTTCAAAATTACAGAATGCTGGTCGCAAGCAATCAGTTTCCAGAAGCCTGAAGCACCTTTTCCATTCATCGAACAAGTTTGTGAAGACTCTGAAACGGTTTGTCATTAATTTTATCTCCCAAACATTCTGAGCTTTAGCTAGCAGTTGTTGCTTTTATATAATAGTGAAAAGCACCTTAGAAATATATGTGAAGATTCCACTACCAATGAAACAACAATCAATCACAATGAACCTGATAAAATCTCCTACATGTAGGATTGATGTAGCTGATAGGAAAATAATGCTCCCATTCCTACTGAAATCAATAGAATCTTTTCATTGTTACTGTTGGAAATGGACTTGCATTGTAAGAGAGTGAAATATTCTCTGCCAACACAAAGTGCAGTTACTGAGATATTCTGGAAGTACTGCCTCTGTTGCTGCTCAGTAATGAAACTATGGTATTTATTTCATTCATAATATAAAATGCAGGGCTCAGATAACATGTTTTAATAGCCCACTGGCAACAAGGAATATATCTATACTTCTCTAACATCTTTAGCTAGGTTTGCAACCCAGTGTTACTCAAACCATCCTCAGCCTTGATAATTTGTTTCAGCAAATGGAAGTTGCTTATGCTGGATTATTTCTTCTTTCATTGCCAGGAGTGTTCAGTTTGCTTTTTCTTCTTTGTATTTTGATAAGAGTTTGATTCTTTCAGAAGAGCTCTCCAGAGTCTTTAAATTCCCTAAGGCAACTACTTAACATATGTAACTAATTGCAAGGGTAAATATTGAGAAGAATGATCTCTATAAACAGTTTTGCAGATATGCTGGCCAAATTACACTCAATTACACTAATGTAAATCCATAATAACCCACCTAATTTCAATTGAGTTACTTCAGATTTACTCTAATGTAAATGAGGGCAGAACTAAGCCCATTAATGACAAAAGGTTTTAGTAAAATTTCTGATTTCTAAAGGGCATAAAGCCTCTATTGTGTACTATTTACTCTGGCAAAATTCTTACAAAAACTAATGTCAGTGGCTTGCACAGATTCAGAACTTCTTAGATTCCTGTAGTCTCACATCATTGAAGGTGATAAGCTCCCAAATATTTTTCAGAATTCACTGGCTGAAATTGTATCTATATAACACAGAAGTTAAGACCAGATGATTTGATTTGTCTCCTCAGAACTTACCATCTATGATTCTTTGACTAAAATTTGGCATGGATGTGGATAGATATGTAAGGTGTTTGACAATGTTTCCTTCTTTCTTTAGGGGACTCTACTTATCTGTTATATTTTTTTACAAAGACAATTTATTAGTAACCAATGAAGATCAAATCCCAATCGTGGAAATTGATGACTCTCACAGTAGTTCAGTTATGCAGGATTTCCTGTGGTTCACAAAGGTAACGGGAGCCTAACTTCATATACTGCGTCTACAGATTCATTGCTAGCAATGTATAGGCCTTAGCTTATCATTCTGAATATATGAAATCACATTAAAAAGCTAAATGATTAAGAGCTTTACCCTTCACTTATGTTAAAATGCAATTTTCACAAACCATTTATATGGGGTAAATTCTGACTGGGTTGCTGACAGTGGCACAATTAACTCTTAAATGTATGATCCTACATAAGTGATTGCTACTTGGGTACATAAAGGTTTTATGAACATTTAGAGGAAGAGCCTAAAGAAATAACTAGAAGTTTTCAAGTTGGTATTATGGTCGTGCCATCATTCAAGATATCTTCACACTATTTTTTATACCCCAAAGAACAGTAAATCAATTTTGCAATTGTCCAAAAAGCAACAGAAATAGGTGCAGTTACAGAACAACTTCTGTGTCTGATCCAATATCTGTTTCATGTTTATCTAGGCAACTCATTGCCATCCACAGAAACTCAAAATGAGCAATATCTACTGATTTTTTCCAAGTCCAAAATGCTTTTAATTTCATTTCTGCTTTTGTAAATGCTGAGAACAAAAACTGATTGAACTGATTGAATATTTTTGCAGTTGTCTTGCATGTGGGATGATATCAGATGGCTAAGGCAGAATATGTCTGTATCTGTGTCCTCATCAACAGCACTTCAAGCCAGGCAAAAGATGCTTTCAGCAGCAGCACAGCTACAGGTTGGTTGCATTGCATATTTCTAGCTATTAACTTAGCGAATTTGTGATCTCTAAGGGATAGTACTGCCAGCTGTCCTATGGTTCACCACTCCCCACTGGCCTGTTCCTTGGAGCAGCTTTACCATGAACAATGAAATGAGCTGCTGAGCCTTTCTTGCCAGATGGAAGGAAGGAGTTACATTAAAAGTAAAGAGTAGGAAAAAGAAAGGAAAGAAACAATAGTGGCAGATGAAGAAACAAACAGATATGAACCAGTAAATAATGACCACAGATAAGTGCATGGGCTTGCAGATAGGGAATTCAAGAGTTATAATGCTAATATTTGCTGCTCAAAAGCCTCTTAGAAGGCCTACTCATTATTAATTATAAATATATTAATGAAGCATTTAAACTCTGGGTAACATTTAGCACTCCCTTGTGCTGTATGGGAACCTGCAGCAGTTGGTAGCTTCTGTGCCCACTCAGTCCATTATTTGAGTTGCATGTTATGGAGATTACTATAGCAAGAACCCCTTGTTGCTAGCCAAAATAGGAGCAAGGCAAAGAGTTCATTGCAATGTTAAACCCTATAACCTGGCCCAAAGGGATCAGGGGTGGGAACTGTAATGGAAATACCTTTAAATTGTTGTAACCCATGATTTGAGTTGCATATTATAGGAATTATTATAGTAGGAACCACCTGAACCAGTGGAGGACAAGCCTTACGAGAAGCCGTGCAAGTGCAGCAGTGACCCAGCCTGAGCTGGCTTTGGTGCCCAGTAACCTCACTCACTCAAGCAGACTGCTGAAGTTGCCAAAATAGTACTCTCGATTCACCCATTGGTTACAAACTGCTCAAATACAGCTTCTAGGGCAGAACTACGCTGTTTGACAAACACGATGGCTATGCTATTGTGGATTGTCAGCGGGGAAATAAAAAAGAATCTTTCATTAAGTTCTTTATTGAGCTGCCAAAAGGTTTACGGTGAAATGTACCTTCATGCAGAGAACCAGTCAGAGACCTATTTAAACCCTTAAAAACAGAGACCAAGAGAGATTAAGTGGTGCACAGATCTTGTGCTGACTCCTCAGCACAGTGGTAGGGACAGCAGCCCCACACGCACTATTCATATCATCTTAAGGCATGGTTCCAGGATGGTTCCATTCCAGCCTGTGCTACAGACACTACCTGAGTAGTACTGAACAGGCCACTTAATCCTTCTGTGTCTCGGTCCACTATTTCTTATGCAAATAGTAATTACACTTTCTCTTGCAGAACATTTTGACATTTATTGTAAAGCTTTTGAAGAATGGGTTTGATGATAACCTGAAATCTCTAGTTGGAAGGCAAACACTTTCATAAAATATTTATTTTTGTGGGAAAATACATTTTCAAAAAGATGTGTGCATGATTCTTACAGAAAAAGTATATCCAAGCCTCACTTTCTCCTACTTTTTGTTTGAACAAAGTCACCAAAGCTTCCCAGAAAAATCTATGGTACAGTCATGGAATTAATGAAGATCTTCATATTGCTTGGCTCATGTATTAGCCATGCGGCCATCCCTCTTGTTATTGCCAGTCAATGCAATAAGCTAGGTTTTATAGCAGCTGTGAGAGCCAGATACTTTGTGGCCATTATTAAGAATATCCATGTGGGGTTTGTTTTACATCTTTTGGCAAAGCACGCTGTACAGGAGAGTCGCCTTCCTGGGCAACCACCTGTCTTGACTGATTTCCCCAAAGTATCCCGAAATACATGGAATGCCAGCCTGCTGTACCTTTATTGGAGGACCACCTGTGTTAAGCAGCAGCTGCTTGTCAGTCCTTTGAGCTGTCACTAGAGTAAGTTTTAACTATATCTGCTGAATGTTCCCTTTGGTGCAGTTAGCTCAGCTTAGGTAGCACGTATTCCTTTGGTTAGCTCAGTTTCATTCCCTCTGTGCAGATTGCCTTTAACAGAGCACTGCTAGTATGCACAGACTGCACTTCAAGATAGCCAAGATTCCTAGTACATTGTATTATTATTTGCTACCAGAAATGTTAAGAGGAGAGCTTGAAGCACAGAGATACAGCAAATGTGTCCATGTGGTATATTGCTCTGTTGAATTTCAGGCAAATTTATTGTCCTTAACGTTTGTTCTGTTAGCTTGGTCCCCTGAGGAGCACAGGGATTGTCACCGATCTGCCAGCCTCTAATGGTGTGTGGCCTAATGGGATCCACCAATGGAAGGATCTCAATAAAGTTTATAGGGTTGAATACATTTTATTGAGGCAGTTAATGGACTGACTCCACAGGAATTTAGGACAGAATGGAAAAGATCAGTGACAACACAGCTGCTAAGGGACTAGATGAGTAGATTCAGAGGCAACAGGGACTGTAATTTTGCCTGTTTTTACCGCTAGACAACTAAAGCAAACTCAACACAAGTGATGGGTTGCCAAGCTAAGCAGACACAAAACTTTTTTAGTATATGAATTAGTCACATATTTGTATTCATAGGTACCCCTATTCTCTGTGCTGGAATGCCATTCGGAATATACAGTAAAGAACTGTTTGTTTTCATCTAGGTACATTCATGTGTTGCAGTGATTAACATGACTACTAGGCAGCTAACATCTACTTGTTTGTCCCGCCTGTGGACAGATGGATTAATACAAAACGTATACTCAAGACACGCAGTGTTAACCAGTTATGGAGGCTAACCTCAAGAGGCAGAACTGTTGAAAAAAGAAGAGGCGAGGTGCTATATAGACATCAACAGTATGCCCTGGAGAGGGATGAATAAAACTAAAATAGCTAAGTTACACCACATAAAGGGCAGTCATTGTGCTGACCACCTAGATTTTCTAAACAATTTAATAGTACAATTTATATGTAAATATTTCTTGCTAAGTACAGATAAATAAATTCAGGATAACCTATGCATTTACAATGTCATTAAGTTAATGTACAGCACTTCCCTAAACATACAGTGTGCTACATTGTGAATTCAAGTTTTTGTTTTTAAACTAGCCCCATCCCTATCCAGCTTACTGTAGATCTCTTGAAAAGTCGCAAAGTAATGAGCATATTTTAAATGTTAGGCATTTTTCTTTAAGACATCTGGGAATCTCTTCAGTGGCTGGTCACTGGATTGAGTCTGTTTGCACCTATAAGCAGATGCCTTACTGTGTGAGGAAAGGGATTTTGACCAAAATATGTATTTTATGTGAAGTCTTTTAAAATTACTTTTCTTTAATCCTCACATATTTTCCTGGAGAGCTTTGCCCTGGTAGTTTGTTAGTTTCTGCCGGTTTTGTCTAGCACATTCTTGGTATCTGAAGTAAAAGGAAAAGGGTCCACATCTTTTCAAATTCCAATGTGTTCCTTCACAAACACGCCCCACAGTTTAGCTCCGGAATTATTTACATTCAACACAGATATGAGGGCCTCTTGCTTTTGTTGCTGAAAATAATCTGAGTAATTTTAAAACAGAGAACAGAAAATGGAGATTATAGTTAATGACCCTAACAGAAAACATTTGAAGTGTCCAATATGAACGATTTGGGGATAGAGGAAGAATTTTGTATAATCTCTGACATTTGGTTATGGGGAGGTTAAGATAAGCACCTAGCTCTTCAGTAAGTTCAAATTAGAGGGGCTTCATTGATACCAAAGGAATCACCACTAGACCAACCCTGGGTGTTTTTGCATCTTTTATCTTTACATGACTGGGCAAAAATAGGAAGTTCTGTCCAAATAAGTGAATTACTTTGCAGTGTTCCTTTTACAAAGGCATTGGGTAGTACTAAATAGTCTTTCTGATGCTCTCCATTAAATGTTGGACTAAACACCACCAGACCAAATAGATTGAAAGATCGACAACTCAATCCACAAACACAACCTAGGGAAAAACTTTCACTGAATGCTGTGACTGTAAGGCAAGGATTTGAGAAATGCTGTGTGTCCAGTCTTTACTGAAGTCAATAGGACTGATGTCAGTGAGCACAAAGTTTCAAAAATATACCACTGTCCTGATATGCGATAAGTAACTTTTATTTTATAATTTGCTTGTTTTCTAGAATTTGCTGGGAACTCACAACTTAGGCAGAGTTTTTTATGAGCCAATCAAGGATCGACATGGCAATATGCTGATAGTTACTATAAGAGAAGTGGAGAGTCTTTATTCATTTTTCAATGGCAAATGGATGCAGGTATCCAAACTACAAAGCCAGAGGAAATCCCTTTCAACTCCAGAGGAGCCAACAGCATTAGACATCTTGCTTATAACAATCCAGGTAGTGCTTTGCTTCTCTTACTGTATGTTATTTGCTTTTGCAAAGCCTGTGCCAGAGCCTTGATTTTTGGAAGAGTCTTGTAGAGTTTTAGGCCTTAATCCAGTGCCCAATAAAATTAATGGCAAGGCTCCCACTGAAAGCAAAGACTTATATTACTTCCAGTGGGTCTGGGATCAGATCCTTAATATGTAAAATATCCATGAGATTCTAAAGAAATTACTTCCAAGTCCTAGCAGAGAATAGTTAGTTTCTATCAGTTTCGGGAAACCATGCTATAGAATTCTGTAGCAAGGGATATAAAAACCTTTAAAATTCTCTGGGATGTTCTTAAGCACCTATACAGACACTTAAAATTTCTACACTCCGTAAGATTTTTCCATCCAACCTTGAACACTAAATCTAGATTTAAAACCTTACTGTTCTACTTAATAAATTTGTTCTGTTTATAATTAGGCTGGTATAGTTGCTAAAGAATTCTTTAATGAACACAACCCTCCTTTAATTTCTGCATAACATGCTCCTGGACTTCACAGTTAGAAAAATACCAAGGTAAGAATTAATCTTAGAGGTTTCTTTGCATAGTCAGTTCGGTTAACATCATTGAGAGCCATGGGTTTTCAGCCCTTCAAGAATCAGGGTATCTGTAAACTCATGATAAACACAGATAGTTCACATGAAGATTAATGCATGTTTTCTGTAGGTAACAGCAACCTATTTCTCACAAAATGTCAGTAGCCAATCTCTCTAAAACTCAGTTGCATAGTTATTCAAAATACTACAAGACAAATCATTGTCTTAGTTCCTTCTTTAGCACCCTCAACTAGATGATGACTGCTGTGGTTAATTTTTTAATTAGACACACTTTCTTGGGCAGAGACCGTGCTTTTTGTACCGGAACCTGACAGGCAATCAAAATATACATTACGGGGTTTAGAAATGTTAAAAAATTTCCAAAAGACAATAAAACTTACCTGATCTATGTTAGATTTAATGTATTAAAATGTGTTAAAGGTGCAGAAAAATGGCAATCTGGGCAAAAGTTTTATATTAGGAAACCCAAAATACAGGCCTGATCAGATTTCCACAGAGATCCTAGTGGAAAAAATGTTCCCCTAATGGTTTACACATTCCTATCTGATGCCCACCCTTTCTTGTATTACTTGCTTAATCATCAAATGGGTATTTTGTCCATGAAGTGCTTGTGAAAATGAGGGTCTAATTGCATTGGTCAGAGCCAAGCATAGCACTGGCAGATAATTTGATGGTTCCAGGAGTAAAGGCCTAAGGCCAGGTGTCTTAATCCTCACCCATCACAGAAACACATTTCTCAAGATGGCAGCAGACATCGTTTTTGGAGCAGTTTTGGGGGACTGCTACACCTAGCCTTAAAAATGTCTCCTGGCTTCAGCAAATATGCCATCATCATTAATTCCTTCTAAGCTGTATTTTTTGATAAAGATACTTTTTCAGAAAACATAGCCATTAGTTAAACTTCACAAACCACCAATCCCCATGCTCATAGAGATCCTCCTGTTGACACCAGGTGATACGGAACAGTTTTTTAAGAGATGCAGGCTGTGACTCTGCATGCATTTCTTTGGTGACAGTGCTGGCTTACGCAGCCTCTGTGTCCCCCCTTCCACAGCTGATAGCTTTTTTCCAATGCTGCTCTGCTCCACCTGTGTAGCTACGCACCAAACATGAACCAGGGAACTGCTCTGGCTGAAAAATTATGGCTCCTTTTCCTGAGCTGTTTTTCAGCTGAATCAGTTCCCTGACCCAGCTCACTGCTGAAATGATCAGTTTTAAAGTAGTTTAAATACTACAGCTGTGGAAGATTGAAACTTCAGGTTTTTAGAGACAATTCCTGCATGACCTGGAGAGCTTAGAGAACCTGTCTATCCTTTAAGTATAAAGTTGTCCAAGTGCATCCAAACTACCAGAGATTATTTATGTGCTTAAGCGTGTGCTTAAATGCTTTGTGAATTGGAACACTGTTGAAACAAAAAGACGGCTGTAAAAACATTTGTTGCTTTTTGATCCCAAACTCTTCCGCTTATGTGGAAAAAAAAAAAAAGAGATTTTTATGTAGGACTGTTTGTCTTAAAACAGGACATACTTTCCTATCACAAACGAAGTCAGCAACGCCTCCCTCCCGGCTTGTATCTGGGTTACCTTAAACTCTGCAGTTCTGTGGACCAAATCAAAGTGCTTGTGTTGCAGAAGTTGCCTAATGTCCTGTGTCATGTTAAAATCCGAGACAACAGCAATGTCTCCAAGTAAGTGAATATATACATATTTTCACACACATATGTACAGAGAGAACATTTGTTTTCAGTTTGAAACAACTGATCAAATTTAAACACTACGGCAATTTTGCCATTGCAAAATTGTAGGTGCCAACAAAGTTTGGCTCAGGTGTGTACCATCACAGAGACCAGCACTGAGCTAAACAGGTGCATCTGTGTGCTTCCAGCCATCTGAAGGCCTATCCAGAACACATACATATGAGCCTGTTTGTTTCTAAGGAGAGCATTCTGTGATCGTTTAAATTCTGCACAGTGGTAATGGTCTTCCATAGATCTGTTCGGAAGATCATAGCCTGCAGCCCTGACTCAGCCTCCAGTGAATTCAATGTCACCCTTTCTATTGATTTTCACTGACCATGGGGTGTTGGTGTTGATGATTTTTCTGTGTATTCCCTTTGTGTAATATCTGGTTTCTCACTCTAACCCACAGCAAACATACAGCAACTGAAAACACATATTCAGACAAATGCTATCAGCCATGGAACTGCTATGCTCTGGGAAAGCCATTTGAGCCTTCGTCCATTGCTTCCCTTATCTATGGGGCAAGTGCACCTATTTGCACTGCCTAGTCCCTGCCTAGTGGGCAACACATTTTTATTGGCTTTTTTCTGGAGCTTTTTAATCCCATATCAGTTCAGCAACCAGCTAACAATTTTGCATGAGGAAATAGGAACTGGGTATCTGTATTGGATAACAAGGATATCCAGAACGTAGCAGTTAATACTAACAAAATTTTCAGAAGGAATGTGAAGCCTAGTGCTTCAGGGTTTATAACAATCTCTGACTCTTGAAGTTTAAGATCAGATCTTCATTTAGGAGCAAATTGTACCACATCTATTATTAATCTTGTAGTGGGGTTTCCTGTACTTTTTTTTCTTGAATGTTTGATGCTGGCTGCTTTTCAAGACTGAATACTGGGCAGGGTGGATTAAGGATTTGATCCAGAAAGATGATTCCCATGTTTATCAGCTCTAGAATGGATATACGTTGAGCAAACCAGGAAGTTCTTTGGCTCCAGTGAGTACAAAAGAGTCTGTCACAGAAATTAAACTTCCCGTTAATTGTCACTGTTGTAATTTCCAATGCAAACTTTTTAAAATATTGTGGTAAAGAGGGAATGAAGTACGTGAAAAAGAAAACCTGGAGTGAGAAGCCTTAGTGAACTATTTCAAAGGCAGTTGGACTTTCAGAAGTTTGCAAGGAATGCTCAGCCTGATGTACATGTGCTAGAAAAATTAAACTTTTCAAAGTTTGATTTTTAACCACAAACAATCAATATTGCACAAGTTTAGAATGTTTTGTTATATGAGGATTAAACTTTCAACAGATCCCAAATGCACATACACTGAATTCCTCCTTGTGCACTGAACTTTTGTTATATTTCTAATTTTAACTTGACTCAACATACAGAGATGAGTGGGAATGGATCCAAACACTTTCTGGCTCAGAATCTGTGGAAAGTATGGATCATACTTCAGACTGCCCTACTCAATTGTTCTTGTATGAGCTCCAGATGGCAGTGAAAGCTCTCCTTAAACAGATCAATCTACCTCTGCATCAGGTATTTTCCTTTGTGGTATTTATCACTTTTTTAAAAACTGATTCTTAAGAGCACAACTAAAAGCTACAAACTGTGTAACTTGCAAGTAGGGATTAAATGTTATGGTTGCAAGAAAAGAATGGCAGAGAAGTTTTGTATTCAGTTATTCTAAGGGGGGGAATATCTTCAATAAAACAGTTATTTTCCTGGATATTTGAACATATAAGCATTAAGAGACAAATTTTCAATTAGCTGCTATTTTTGCATCTGTAAGCATATTTGTGCAACTTCAGGCAGGTGCAAATAAGCCCCTTTGCATGAAACTAGTAGCTGTGAGCACTTTTACCCACCTGACAAAGAAAAATCGGTATTTTTCCAGGCAAGCAGGGCAATTGACTGTTCTTTTGGAGGTAGTAGTGAGAGTATATGAAAGGCCTGCTGAAGACACAGCATTTTACTATTCTTTTACACACAGATAAACGTAGCACTTCTAAAACACATAGTTCCAGACCTCCAGATTGCTGTGGGTGAGGAGAGGTATCTGGCTTCTGGCTTTACATTTAGGTACAAGAAATGCATATGCGAATACATAAAGAAGTCAGGGAGGATAATCTATGATGTGAAAGATCCATGAAAAAATAAGCTAAGGAGTTTGTTTCTTGTTTACATGAATTCCATTTTATTTTGGTCTACAAGGGTAAAGAGGTCTTAAAGTAGAAGTAAATCATCTTTATATTCACTTCAAGGTCTGTTTGTGCAGCTAGAAAGATGTGGCCTTAAAATAAATTAATCTGGTTCTACATTTCTTGATTTTGAAAGGGTTAGGCTTTGCTTTTAAAAAGGAATCCATCAGTGCTGCACCTTCTAGCCTGGGAAGAGCCAAGTAAGACTCAAGTAAATCCAAAATTAAGACAGATGGTGTGCTGCCTTGTGGTCAGTCACTCTAATTCAATAGGGCTCTGTACAGGTCTCTATACTAGTGTATTTTCTTGGAGGCTATAGCTTTTGTGCATCTTTTCTTTTTTTTTTTTTTGAGCTAAAATATTTAAATCGCTGTACAGTATGTTCCTTAGGCTGCAGTGCAGCCAACCATTTAAGCTCATCTATTGTGCATGAGAGATAGACATAAATACAACCTTGCAGTTAAACACAGTTGTAAATGTTTTGATGACTCAGGACCAAACTTGTATATTAATGAATTTAATTTTTAATTCAATAGATTTTTTTTATTATTATTATTATTTTTGTGGTAAACAGAATCATGGACAGTGACACCAGTGCACACCCAGGGTAAAACGCAGTGCTGCACACAGCAGCTCTACAGCAGCCTCAGGCCAACTCCTGTGTGTGCCATTTTCTCTTGCTGCAACACTTGTTAAACCTTTTCAGTGCTGTGTTGAGGGAGAGCTGCATATTTCTCTTAACCAACCCTAAATTGAATCTTAAAGGTTTTTAATTGAATCCATTTTCATGTTTTCACATAATTATGCAATCATAATCTTGAAAAGCACATGGCATGTGATCATTTTCTGCCTAATAAGAAACATAAATGTTGTTTTCAGGGGGGTTGTGCCTGTGTGTGTTGTTTTAATGTGGAACATTGAGCTTTAAATCTTTATTTTATGTAGTGACATGAACCCCCATTTAGGGCCCCCCCCCCAAATATTTATGTTTTATAAAAATTCCGAGCTTGATGTTGTGCAAATTTTCTTTAATGTTTTATATCATTTGGGGTGTTGTTTATATAAGTGCCATGTTGTAATTCTCTCCTATTTCTTCCCCCGCGCGTGTCCCTCTACAGGCTAAGCACTTCCGTCTGTATACACAGGAGGTGTTGGAACTGGGTCACAATGTCTCCTTTCTTCTCCTGCTCCCTGCCTCAGACGACGTCTGCACTGCCCCAGGACAGAATAATCCTTACACCCCACACTCAGGATTTCTTAACCTCCCTCTTCAGATGTTTGAACTCGGTATAGTAGCTTGCTTCACCTAGAAATATTAACCCAGTCTCCTTATAATAAAATCACAAAGTTGTATCTGTTTTCCCCCTTGTCCCAGTGGAGAGTCAATAAATCACATGATGGCTTTGGCAACAACACTACCTATAACTGTGTACAAGTTATAGAGAGAGCAGAGCAGTTAAAGCATATACTGTAGCAATCGTTATTGAAATGCAAAGCATAGAGCAAAGCCCACAGTTATCCAGTATGTGTCTATAAGGTTATTTGGAAGATGATGTTCTTTAAAAAATAGAACCAAAAAATTACACACAACATAGCAGGGTTGGAGTGTGAAAAGAGATGCAAAAAAACATCCCTCTAAATTGTCACAAGAAGAATCACCGGTTTTGTAGCGGAGAATTTTTGCAGTTCCCAACTGCAGATAGTCCTACTCAAGGTCTGACTCCCTTACAACTTTGGGAAAAGTCTGAGTGGAGTCTCCCATGTGAGGGTCGTCTTTTTCCTTCTGATTCCTGGAAAAATGCAGGAGTCTCAGTTCCATTGCTCTGGTGCAGGAAAAGCCTGCTGTGAAAAATGCCAAAGCACTGTACTTGAATCTGTTTCTTTAGGGAGCACATCCTGTGCTGTAGCAGATTCAGCCCTCTTGTTCCACTGCACTGCTGACTGGGTAAGAATTCCCCAAAACAGAGTTTTCCAGCTGTTTCACAAAAGGCGTAAGATGCTTCAGCTTCAGGGTCCTCTATTTCTCATTTCTACTTTTTTGCACCACAGAGAAAAGAAAGATTCTACATAAAAGCAGCTCATAAAGACTTACTTGTACTTTTTAGAAAGAATATTATAAGTATGGAGACCACTGAGCCTTACACATTAGTCTCCTCTGTTTCCTTCTGGCCTGTAAAACTGGGTATCTTTCTTTCCTCTGCCTTGGGGAAGACAGACATGAGCCAAAACTGGTGGAGTCAGTACACAAGGAGCCACTACAGAATAGGTCTGTAGTGGCAACTGTGTCCTCAGTGATATGTCTCTCAGGTGTTCGTGTGACACCATTACCAGCACCATCCTATTTCCTATATATCATTGCTAATTGCTGTTAGAGTCACTAACGTAGGAGAATGATGATTAGATGCTAATGGAGGGTCTTACCAAGACTACATTTCTGCAGTCACAATAGATCTGTGACCTACCACCATCCAGCAACACAAATTCTGTTTGGATCAGGCGGGAATATACAATTGTGTTTATGCCACATCAGCCAGAGCACACAAAGCAGTGCCTGTGACAACTTTGGGTTTTTATGCTGCTTGCGGGAGGACAGATGACAGCTGAGCTGCCATAAAATTATGAGTGGTACAGACAGACAATACATGAGCTGGTGTAGTCTGCCAAGGAAAAGTTACCCCTTCAAAAGAAAGCCAACGTAATTGGAACTAGAAGAGTTAGTTCAGTGCTTTGGGTCATATGGCCATGGCTGTAGTGCCCTAAAGCCAGACTTATTATCTTCTTGACATGCAACCCTTAAGTCTACAATCAGACTCTGTGTACTGAGCATATAATTTCTCCTTATCAGAAGTGACTGCTGCATTCAATGTGCAAATTAATGCATGAAGCATATTAATCTCTCATGAAATTAATCTCTGCACTAGAGGTTTTGCAGACTATTTAACTCTCATTATTTGCTACACAGGCCCAGGGCAGGAGTCATTCTCACTATGCGACATAGTTTGCATCGGGCTGACAAAGCAATAGACACCGAATGGGATGATGTGGTGCAGGAAAACATGCAACAGAGTAATCTCTCAATAGGCATTCTAGGTGCAGACCTCTTTGTTTAGCAATGTTGCTGCAGTGGGAAAGCAGTTCATGGTGGAGAAAACAGTATGGAAAGCTGAATTTTACTTTTGAGTATTTTTTAAGTAAGCAATCATCTGGCCAAAGGCAGATGACATTTCTATATGACTTATTATATATGTATCCCTGATGTTCTATAAAGTGACTGTGATTCACATCTCAAATATTAGAAGCTTCCATTCCCCATTAGCTGGTGGCTACCAGCTATATAATTGCATAACCACAAAAGACTATGTTGAAGCAACATTTGTTAATGTAACATTAAAGGTCTGACTTAAAACCACAAAGGCTAGAAACTTCAGCACTGAAGCTGAAACCACGGCTGTAATTCACTCAAGAGTCCACCACATATGGTATATATACTGTAAGACCACACACTATTCAGACAAGATCCCTGCAATATCTAGGCATTACTGAGAAACCAGAAGGTAGAATTATTTCTTTCACTCTTTTTTGTGGGATTTCTATGTTCACATTAGGCCTTTATTGTTATGCTAATGACATTTCTGTGATTGATTGGATTTCTTAGTTTGAGAAATTCTTCGCAATTAGTCTTATCATGTTGTTTGCAAGGGATAAGTAGACATGTGACACTTTTTATTTCTTTTGTAATATTTATGACAAGAAGGATACATGCAATTTACACTTGAAACACCCTGAAAAGTAACAGTAGTAAGCCAGCTGGCATTCACTGCTATAACAAGATCACGCTGTATGCTTGCATTTACTGAAGCACTAATGAATGGGGAAGTATTTGTGAAAACTTGTTCTCCCTCAACAAATTCTGGTACGTCTGTGCTGCAGTTCGCAGAGATAACTGGTAAGTTTTGCCTGAAAAATTGCAGGTTCTGGAATAATGAAGCTTTAATAGGCCAGGTAAATTAACATTTGTGAAGCTCCATGGCACTCTAGCTGTTCTGTCTCTGTGTCGTTACCTCTTTTAAAGGTAGCTTAGATAGCTCTGTGCTACTCTAAAGTCAAATTACACACAGCAAGAGGTTATGTCTGAACTTTCTGTGTTACCCTTCTGCATGAGAGTCCAGAGGATGATGTGTGATAACACCTAAAAGAGTTTTAATTTTTTCACCCAAACTGTGATATCACTGAAATGCTTTTACTGCTGAGTCATTTTCATTTAAGTTACTGATTTAAGCTAGCCTAGCCCGAGAGAAAGTTATCGTCCTTCAAAATGAATCTTTCTGAAGCACTCAATTAAAAAAAACCCCAAAAGATGAGTTCCATCTTCCAGTCATGTCACTACTTTCTTGAGAAAAGAAATGATGAGCTATAAAAGCCTCTGAAACAGCCTTTCTGATTAAAGCTATCAAGGGCAAGATAGCCTCTGGAGTTGCATACTAAGGACGTGATTATCCCTTCACTTAGATATAAATTAGAAATGACTCTTTTGAAATCAGTGAAGTTACAGAGTAAAGCCAGTGTAAATGAAGGGAGAGTTACAGCATGTATTATTTATGTCTTGCTTAAAGTAACGCATCCAGAGTTAGTAATTATATTTAATAAAATTTGTGTTCTGAAAGCTAAGGATTTCATATTTCGTAAACAGCATATAACAATGTTTCCTTTGCACTTGGTCTTTTCACAGTTCATTTTTGCTGTTACAAGGAAAAATTTATAAGCCTGTATTGCCGCCTTTCTGCTGTCATAGAGCTGGACTCTCTGAAAACCCAGCAATCCCTAAGGGAAGCAATTTCAGACAGTGAAGTCGCTGCAGCCAAACAAAGACACCAGCAAGTTACAGACTACATACAGGTAACAGTCTGTTTCTGACTATTCCAAGGAGATTTTAAGGTGGCTTTCTTAAAAATTGCATAGGGCTGTAATTTGAAATCTAAATGGAGAATTATTCACAGACATCATAAAAAGAGCAGTTGTATCAAAAGTGCAATTCTGTTTTTATGAAATTCAAGTCCAGAACATGATTTCCTTAGTTGTTGCTTTTATACAAGGATTTTTATGGGTAAAATCAAATGACAGTTATACTAGACTGTTATAAAGAAATGTGTCAGTCTGCTTGTAAAACTTACTCCCATCTAATGTGAGGTAAGCTAGTACCATGCTTGGGCATTCATTTGTGTAATAGTTTTTCTCTGTCTTTGTGAATTGACATTTTTCACCATGATAAGTTGCCAATTAAAAAAACTGAAATGAAAATTCAGACTAGGTTCTAGAGAAAATCTTCATCAACAATATCACAGTGAAGAAAGCAGCTCTGTGTTTAAGATGGCAAGCTAGCCCCAAAAGCATCTGTAAGTCTGTCCAGCACCATGCAGTGATACTGCTTCAGTCCCCGAGTGCAGAAGGATCACATATATTATCATACATATCTAATTTGCTTATTCTCTGTCTCTCACACTGATTTTCCAGTACTATTCCAGATCAGGACTTCACCTACTCAGGGATCTTCAAACTACACCCCATTGTGCAGCCTAGCAAGGCCTGTCCTTTGCAAACCATTCTGGCAACTAGTTATTTATAGATAAAACTCATGACCTTTGCAGACTGCATCTATGGACATGGTTGATCTGCCTGTCTACAAGTGAGGTGCAGATAAGTTTACAGCTCTATATTCCTAACATTCAAGCAACCTTCTGTTGGAATAAGGGCCAAGACAACCGTTTAGCCCACTGGTAATATGTTTGGCCCTCCATAAGTATGAACAAGATGATAATATTTCTGTTCCTCTTTGCTCTGAATTTAGATCCCCTTTGCCTTGTCCGCTTTGGAGCTTTTGGCAACCTGCAAGGCAGCAGAGAGGAATGTTCCATTGTACTTTCACTGCTCAGTCATCTCCTTCCTTCTCATCTTCCCATTCTCACACTCAGAAAATATAGCTTTCTCCCAGTGTGCAGGAGAATTTGGAAAATTTTTATCCTTCACATCAAAAATAAGTATATGTATATTAATATGCATGCACTGTATAGACAGTTCTGTGTTCCTCATCTCCAAAGTGTTTGAGTCACATATATACGCTGGGAAAATATGGGAGAACATTTTAAACTTCAGTATTTTGTGCTGAATTATTGTGACAGTGTATTAGCCTTGTCAGGTTTCCTCTCAAATGAAAACCAGCTGTATTCCACCTATTGGCAAAAATATCTCAGCCCACCACATACCGCAATCTTCAGTGGTGACCACAAAACCGCAAGAGCATTTGTGTGATCCAAGATCTAAGACAGTGTTGAAGTCACTACACAAACCAAACATTGTAAAGAGCAAAGGAGTCTATATAAATGCAGTTCTGAAAAGGAATCACAGTGCAACTGAAATATAAAAATTAAAAAAAAAAACAAAAAACACAACAACCAGCAGATAAGATATTTGGAGACTTCACCAGAATGTTACACAGAAAGAAAAGAAATCTACAGACACTGAAACTAAAACTGAAGTTAAGCTGTAATTTATATAGCATCATGCTTCAAACGTTCCTAAATTCTAAAAGAAACACAGTTCATTAAAATGACTGGTCCATTATCCCAGGAGAGACTGCAGAATGGCATCAGGCAGAAAACTGACAGGATTTGTATTTTATTAAACTGCATGCAGTATGATTCTTGTTTGGGGTTGAGGAAGGATCACAGAAAGGAAATATAAAATCTCCAAAATCAAATAGGTAAGACGTTTTCTAACTGGCATTCTCTTCATGGAGCTATGCTGAAGTCTTGAAATGATGTAGGATTATGAATTAATCTCCAAACCATTTGCTATTCTTATCAGTGTATATTCTTAGCTCAAATTAACTCAGTGGCAAGGCTTGCACTGACATCATTGGAGTTGGGATTTCACCTTTACATAAAAATGGCCATACTAGGTCAAAACAAAGATCCATCTATCCAGCTATGCTGTCTCCAACATAGCTCATCAAGAACTACCCTAGCTAATCTGGCATCTACAGTATCCTTTGGCAATAAATTTCACACTTTGAATGCAGATTTTGTGAAGAAGTATCTCCAGCTAAAAGTATGTGCTGGAGACTCGTCTTCGAATATATCAGTCTGCAGCCTCCTTCTCCCTGATCCCTCCATTGCCTCCTATTTGATAATACTCACTGCACAAAGTACCACTCACTTTTGCCTACCCATTTACCGACCCAGGGCTCTCATTCTGCACTCTTGCAGAATGTAGCTTGTGTAACTGCAAAGCAGTTTCCCTTAAACGCTGCAATATTAATAGGAAGGCTCACTTCTTTAAATGCAGAATCTTCTGCAGGAAGAGGAGTACAAGGAAAGTTCTAGAAAGGATACTGCAGCAGAAGGATATTATACTCACGGTTACTGTAATTCGCTGGTTGCAGGAACATTTGCGCAGCCATCAAAGATCTTGAACTGCTTGGAGATGTTAAAAGTGTTCCATTATCAAAAGACTCTCAAGACCCGCATTAAATAGCATCTTTCCTCTCTGCATAAATAGTTAAAAGCTATATCCTGCTATTGATTTAGGCATTTGTCTCTTATTGCCATCAACAGGCATGTGTTAGAACTGTCTTAGTGTAGATTTATATTATTAAAATGCACACATACCAAAATTATGATAAGGGAGAACACCTGCAGTTTGGCTTATAGCTGTGCTTCAAGCCTCCATGTATATATATTCTTCCACATGTATGTATATTCTTCTTTTGTTGAAAACCCGGGTTGATCTGAGGACTGCTTTTGAACATAATCTTGTGTTTGCAAGGGTGCTCAAGAAGTCTTGCTTTCATTCCAGTACAAAAGGAAACAAACTTCCAAGTGTGCTACAAAATTGATCAAACTTTACACTTCATCAAAAGACAATTTTAATTGTCTTTCCATATCAGAGTTTAGGCCTGGATTCACCCCTCCTAACTACAGGTTCTTAATTGAGGTACATAATCCGAGAGTCTTTTGGCCCTAAGCAGCATCTGCAGTGGTGGAAGAGAACAAGCATCCAACCAAAGGCAGTTCAGACTCCGTAATTCTGAAATGTCCTGTCAGGGGATCCTGCTTCTCTCTGTTGGCAGTGACTACACACCGACTTGGGCACTTGAAGAAAGTACACACATAAAATTAATACACAGACTTAACTGTACTTTTTCAACATTTTTTTTCTCTACAGCAAATTGATGAGATCTGGAGGGAAATGAGATGGATCACAGAAGCACTGCAGTATGCAAGATACAAGCAGCCAGCAGCTGGCCTACCCATAAAGAAGCTTGTGGATCTTTCAGAAGAACACTCTCAAAAGAAAATCAGTTCAACTTCTTCACATCTGGATTGTCTTCCTTCACCTCCCCCTTCACCTGAGGCTAGAATCCAGAGGAAAAAAGCTGTGAGTGGTAAGAGAATTCTTCTTTGTTCATCAAAGTGAAATCTTTAAACTCACTCAATTATAACGGTTCTTGCATGTCTTTTTATAAAAGGAGTAAATTTTTTGCCATACCTGCCAAGGTATTTTAACAATCATTTCACCAATCATTTGCCACTCAATATCCTGAGATCCCTCTACAATCCTTACGATCATCTTTTGTTTTCAGCTACTCAGAATAATCACTCATCATCAGCTTTGTCACCTCATGGTTCCAGATCATGTAATGAACAGTTTGGAAGGGACAAGTTCTATCACTGACTTCTCCATGATGTGGAGAATTAGTAAAATCTATTCATAATGAAAGCTGACTACTTCATTTGTTGTCTACACCGACAAATTTGTTGTCTACACCACTATTAATACAAGGAGGGAGCTTTCTCTTTTTCTCAATTACAGCTCATTGCTTCAGAACCTGTGGTAAAGAACCTTGTCAAAAGCTCTTCAGAAATCTAAGGATGCCGAGTTTTATTAGACCAATGAGACATGAGTCACTAAGCAAAAGCTACTGACCCTTCTCATCACTCATGTATCTACCTATTCTTCACCATAGTTTCTAATAAGTTGTCTGGAATCTGTCAGACTTTTCCATAGTCTCCGTTTATCACCTTCTGTTGCTCTGATATTACAGCCATTTTCTTTCCATGCTTTGACTGTTCATCTGCTTTGGAGCAATTCTTTCTTATGCTCCTCTTGCTTTGTTTTGATAGAGCAAATTTTAGTGCCAATAGTCCAGTTTGATTTAACAGTTGTTTTCACAAACCTCAGTGTTCTCAGTGTTTCAGACAAGTACTTTAAAACACAGAATTACACAAATAAGTACCCACCTCATTGAGCATTACTGCTTCTCTGAACACCTGCAAAATTAAACTGATGAAAGTAATGAATCACAGCAAATAAAGATGAAGCAAATTAACCAGTAACACCTAATTTGCTAACAAAACAAGGACTTTGCAGAAAAATGTAAACCATCATTCTGCTGAGCTGTCTTTAAGCAATGAGTAAATGAAACAATAGAAAAAAAAGCAACAGATGTTGCCATGATCATTTTGGTAATAATAATTTGTTTCTTCAAGTTGGCAGGTTTATAAAGTTAAGAAAGATGAATAAATCTAATCTGATTAGATTAGGTTAGGTTAAAAGAAAAGAAACTCAAAGATGATGGTGCTTTGATTCGCTCCATTACACAGTGGTGTTCTTTCTCAGCATCTCTCCCTGAACTAATTTTTCTCCTATATTACAGACCATGAATGCAGAATAATCCTTAGCTCTGGCACCATGTAACCTAGAGCATTATCTTGTCCTGCATGGCTTGATTCATTATTGCTGTGCTATATGGTAATTTACACTAGGTCAAAGTAAGTAGTCGGCACTGTATAAAATCTACGTTTTTTTCCTTGGACCTAATATAATCATCCAGGGCAGTGAAGCATCAATCTATTCTATCACATATGCCACTATTTATTATACCACTATTTATATAGTGATATAATATTAATATATATTA
>NW_010562765.1:0-267 GCF_000687285.1 Phaethon lepturus
GACTATCTAGCAGGGGTTACGGTGAGCATCTTGTACGCATCTGTACACGTAGCTTTAGTGTTTCTTAAGGAAACAGCAAGGATCTGAGGCGTAGCGTCTTTCAGGGTACGGGACAGCTCATCACCTTTCCCGATCGCCTGCGGAGGACCCTGTTGTCTCCAGAACGCCGGTAGCTTGCGGCAGTTCTCTCGTAGATGATAAGCGTCGGGACTCCACTTACTCTGTGGGCCTGTAGTGGAGCCCGTGGGCAGACGGGCGATAGGAGGG
>NW_010562765.1:324-537 GCF_000687285.1 Phaethon lepturus
GGAGCAGCTCTTGCGGAGCGGCCAACGCGGGGGGTTCGGGGCACGTGAATGCAAGGAAGGAGCTCTCAGGAAGGAGCGGGGTTCCTTCGCTGATAGTTGAGGAGAAGAGAAGGGATCTCTGAAGTTTTGGAGCAGGGGGATGGTTGGGAAAGGGAGGAGGGCTCATCAGCCTTTCTCAGATTGGCTTTGCGGTTGGATTTGGGTGTCGGCGAC
>NW_010562766.1:0-41463 GCF_000687285.1 Phaethon lepturus
GTGTGTGTGTATATATATATATATATATTTGCATGCATCTGTGACCTGCAAAGCCAGGTACCTACCTGGCCCCTCAGAGCAGCTCACTTAGGGCGCATAGAGGACAAACCCAGCACCGAGGTGAAGAGTGCTTACTGTAAAAGGCAACTGAGTTTTAACAGGTGCAGCATCTGTTCAGTGATCATAAAGGAGAGGAAGGAAGTACTGTGTTAAGTGAGAAGACAAAATTGTATTTATAAATGAGTTGTTTCTGGGTACGAAAGTTTTGAGATCCTTTTTCTGGCATCAGTCACTGGTCAAGGGGAGATTACGCAAACATCTCCATAGATCTCTATGAGGAGTAACAGAGATCTTGTCTCGCCCTGCCCCTTCTGAATCGCTCGGCTCCCTTCCCCGTATCGGCATTAACATTAAAAACATGTTCCCCTCTTTAGAGGGCAGCAGCAGCAATAAGCCTGGGGCTACTTGACTACAAAGGTCTACAGAGAAGAATCAAACCTGGAATTGTCCACCAGCACAGATTAGGCAGAAATCTCAACAGTTGACAATACCGAACATTTTTCACACAGAAAATAATCTGAAAGGGTATTATTGCACATGCTGCAAAGATAAATCATAGAGCATTACAAGAAGTTGTTAGGCAGGATGTATCCCACTTCCTCTTCCTCATCAAAAACTAAGCAACATAAATCACAACTAGTTATTTCAAATGTAATCAAACCCTGCCAGACATCATGACTTGCTAATGCTTTCCCCTCTGCCCATCTCTCCTCACCATTAATTCAGAAAAATGAAACAAACAACAACAACGAAAAAAATCCCACACCCTCTGCACGCCCAAATCTACAGACCTTCAACCAACAGACCTGATGATGTCTTCCCCTTCTGGAGCTTAAGTAAAGTTAAACAAAACAAACGAACAAAGATGAGAAAAAAAGGCAAGAGAAAAGGGAAAAAGGGAAACAAACACACAGAGAAGGAAGCCACAAAAACCCAGCAAACACAAAAGAGGGGCTGGGCAACTCAATTAAGGGAGCACTCAGAAACGGTATACCAACATATACAGCAGATCCAGACATAGAAGAAAATTTTAACCATTCAAAGGCTACACAATTTCACAGCACAATTAGCATCTATCACCCCACTTTTAGAGAGAGGAGCCAGTAACAATTGCATAGACAGTATGTGCACCTTCGAGCACGTGCATTACTGGGCACATGGTGTTTGGAAAAAAAAGAGTCAATTATTGATGTGATTAGACATTTTATTTGAGTCCTTCCATTCCTAATCCTTCCGTATCCTAAAATTGCAATTAAAGGTAAAGGGATCACGTCTGGAAAAAGAATCTTACATCCTGTTTTTAGACAGACACTTTTCTTGTAGGGCCATTTAAAATCTGCCAGAATTTCCCCTATAAACGTGTTTCCAGCAATTTCAGCTCCCCCACACAGTCTTTGGTCCTACAGTAATAGTGTCCTCCAGAAAAAATTTTTTAAACACACATAAAAAAAAAAAAAAATCAGCCACACACTTCTCTTGCGTGATGAACGGTTTTCCACATTAAGATGACAGCGCTAGCACTGGAGTGTCCTGCCATAGTAGGCAATTAAGAAAGTCAAAAGAAAAAGTGTTAGTCTTGCAGAAGACGAGCCGTTGCCACATGAAATACAAGAAGTAGATTAAGAGAAATATAACCTTTGAGAGGCAGCCAATACTTACACAAAGGTTAAAATTGCCAGGCAGAATAGTCAATGGAGGAGGAGAAAAATAGAGGAAGAGAAGTACCAATACACACAAATCTTCATCACTGGATCCATCCATCCCTCCATCCGTCAAAACTGACTAGCGTAGAAAGACACAGCAATCGACTGTATCAGAGAGTTTAAGAGCGCAACTTGCTATGTTTTACTGCCAAGGAGGATCAGACTGACTGCTGAACACAGAGCTGGCTGCTGTGCAGGCAGCTGGGCAACATCTATCCTCTACACACCAATGGCAACCTCAACACAGGCACTGAAGGCTGCAAGAAATTCAAGCTAGATACAAAAAAATAAAGGAATGAGGAAGCACTACAAACCAATGAAATGGTTAAGAAATAAAGAACGGTTGAAACGTAACAGGGTTTTGGCAATTATCACTTTGGAGAGCACCTGGGGTTCTACAGAGATTTACACCTAAACATAGAGTGCAGTCCACAGATTACCGCTCATACACTGTCGATGAAAAGTATGAACTCCCAGGAAACCAACATACTTTCTTTAAAAAAAGAATGTTAGCAATGGCATGGACATGATAGCTGAAGCATTCCTTCGGTCAAAAGTCATCCTCAGCCACAGGTCACCAGGGATGCTGTCTCAGTCAGTTCACACTGTTGGACAGCGGAGATGATCGGTAGCTCAAAATCACAAGCCGATTCTGACCATTTCCAATCACTTCCCAGGAACACCTCAAGCAGTCTGGAATTTGGGAAGGGCAAAGCTCAAGAAATGACTGGAATTTGTTAATGATGCTGATGAGGTGGACAGATTTCAGAGGGTATTTGCACTCTAACTGAAAGCTGTTTCCACTCGTCGGGTTTGTTTTCCAAGGGAAAGAACAAGTTCTGTGAGGAGGACTCCAGACTACCTGAGTGAATAAAAACCCAACCTGTGATGCTAAAAATAAGCAGGAAACCTTTCTTCCATGAAGTGTAAAAAGGCTTAAGAAAGAAAAGCATGTTTCAGAGGTTACAGGGTACAAACAGAAGAGTAAAACCTACTCGGAGCCTGCTTGAGCTGAACCATGCAAAGGAAATATCAGGGGTTTCGCTGTTACTATGCATCACAGCTTCAAAAGAGGGAAAGAAAGGTTTAAGAGGATGTTTAGGAAAAAATAAGCAGGAACAAACACCGAAGCAAATACTTTGCCTTCTGTTTCAAGAAAGATAATAAAATCATACACTGAAAACGAGGATAGGATAATGGTTATTACCACATACAGCGTGGAAAGAAAATTAGACCATTTACAATAAAAAAATAAGGGAATCTGGATAATCTCCATCCCACAACACTGAAGTAATTGGCACACACAACAATGACAGATACGCCAAAAAATCATTACAAGAGGGAGGGGGAAAGGAAGCAGTTTGGCAGAGAAGGAAAAGCAATCTTGGTGCTACAAGCACACAAGCATGACTCTAATAATACAAGATCTGGACAAAAGAAATCAAGGAAATGTAATTGAACAGTGAAATGACGACAAGGCAAATTTGATTTTACCTGGGTAATTTATTCCTCAAAAAAGGATAATACAGTGAACTTAATTCAGAGTTAAAGCAAGAACTGATATGATATGGAATAATATTTAAGGTACAGACCTTAAATGATAAACAAAGCACTGGCTGAAAGACAGACAATAAAAAGATAAGACACACAGACAAAGAGAAGGTACTGTGATCCTTAGGTTTTGTGAGATCAGGGCTATTAAATAAGTTATGTGGTGACCATACAAAAAAGCAGGTATCCACTAGCAACTTCTGGGAGACCAAAGTTTGGAGAATTCACAGTTCCTGAAAGCATCTCACAGAAATTAAGTCTTTTGGGCTACCTGGAGCAACACAAATGTGATGAAATTTAAGGGTACAAGTGAAAGACAACTATGAATAACAACAACTGCTATGATCTGGGACCCGTTACCAGGGGATGAAGGGGAGAAGGGAGCTGTCAGAGCATCAAAAGACCACAGGATCCTACCAGCCCTTCTAACAGGTGTTTGATACAGCTGCTTTGCAGTAGTTCTACATGCACACAAAAATGGTAACTTTAGCAGAAAACCAGGATTGATTAATTATGTAAAGTGTTGGTAAACCACTATTTGTAGTTTTATAGAGAGAGAGTTGTGTCTACCTAAACCAAAGCAAAACATAACCACAGGCCTTCCACCAAAATCAGTTTAACTGAAACAGATGCAGAGAAGACTACTCAGAAGATACAGGATAGAGCAAATCTATTTTACAAGGGAAGCTACAGCTCTAGCCTAGCAATTAAGTGCTGAAAGCAACACAGGTGTGTTGGTATATCTTGTGTAACGCAGGGCAGACCTCGCAGGGAAAGGAAGGCTTGTTTAGGGGGAAAAGCAGAGGCCAGTCCCAGCACAGAGGGTAGGAATGCCTGTCAAACTGGATGGGGCAGATAAGGAGTGAAGACTCTTTCAAGACAGCATCTCAAATATGCGAGGAACAAAGGCAACCCAAGAGCTCCCGGTCTGAGGCTTCAGGTGTTCAATCTGACCAACTTCCTAAGAGGCCGTTCCAAGAAGGTTCATCAATGCACCACATACCACATCATAATAATTTACGTTCTGTAATTAGCTTCTGCTGATTATCTGCAGACAGAAAAAAAAACTTCTTCAAGAACCCACTGCCTGGCTCAGGAGTGGAAGGGCTCCCACTGCCCCGGAGCAAGAGGGATTAGTCCAGCTGGGAAGATGAAGGGCAAGCTGTACTTGAAACATGAACATGAAAACAAACTTCGGCAGGGTCTGCACGTCACCTCATTCATATTTTTACCACTATTTGAGTGAATCTTTGCTGGGTCAGACTTCTGTAGGTTTGGTATGGTCAGTCCCCCCACTCAGCTGGACTTTTACATGTAGTACATTCCCTACTACAACAGGGATGTAGAAAAACGTCTCTGATCTTTTTTGCTGTCTCCCTGGGACACGCTACGGTTTATTCACTCTTTCAGTCTTTTTATTAAGGCTTTAAGTTTGTTAGGACATGTGGGGAGAGCAAACAACAGCCCTATCTACATATAAACTTTTCTTTTTTATATCACTGTTTGGGGAAATTGTCCCCTTCAGCCCTCCATTCCCAAGTCAGCTGTACTTTAATAGTCTGTTACAAGAAGAGAAACAAATCTCAATATTTACTTTTTGTTCAACCATCAGATAAACGCTGGGTCTATTTCTGTTCTATTCACATTCTCCCACAATTTCCATTACAAGGTATTCACTAAGCACTTTGACAGAAAGTTCCCCGTTGCTAAAATTCTCAGTGCTAAAAGAAAAAGGAAATATTTATTCAAACAGAAATAAGTTTTCAAAATTTAACTGGAATTCCCCCCAAGTTACTCCACCACAAAGCAGGCTCACACAGTCTAGCAGCTCACAGATGCAAAGTGAATTTGAATCCGATTTTACCGGCAGCACCTTTGGTTTGTTTAACTGTCCTGGACTACCAGCAAAACCTCCACCTCTGCGTAATTCATTTGGTTAGAAATGCCTCACGGTAACTTTTTTTCTCTTCCTGAGTTTGCATGGCATCCAGCAAACAGGAGTACCTGCACTGGGTAAAATATACAAAATGCAGTAGCATCTAAAATTAATTTTTAATCATTAAATGGTAAGGATACACACACATACGTGTTACGTGTTTTCATATTCTTGGTAAGGCAGGCATAAGGCCTGAAACGGGTATCTATATGATACTGCAATAGAAATCATATGCATGCCCCAAAATGACTGTTTTTCAGCAAATTTACATATTACTTTGCATGTACTATGCCTCTAGTCCTACCCTCTGCTTGAAAGCATGACAGTATTCTTCTAGCAGACTAGCCATCTTTTTTCCCTCCCCGTTCTGCTACTTTTGTTTTGCTCCCCCTGCCCTTTTTTTTTTTTTTTGGAAGACAAGTTCACCTTGCCATACCCTATAATACTTCAGAGCAGTTAGCTTTGAAAAAGAGTTCCCTTCTCCAACTTGCAAACATGCCTGCACTCTACTTAAAAATCAACTTCAGCTCTCCATCCTTAGTTGTTTTGACTTTTTTTTGGGGGGGGAGGTGCGTTGGAGGGGGGGGTGCAGGTAGGAATGGTGTTTGTGTTTTTTAATAAATTATGTGATGTTAAGCTGTGGAAAATGGTCTGTAGTAGCAGGCTACTGTCAAGTCCAAAGCAGTAAGGTAAACTATGAAAGGAGGAAAGTGCACTTGATTTTCTGTGATTTGCGTAACTGATTCTGATTTTATCCCTAGATACCAGTGATTTTACAGTCAATAAAAAAAAAAAGAAAAAAGATAACTGAAAGGAAGAATAAAGGGCAAAAGTTATATTAAGCCTACCTCATCATTTTTTTGTTTTCTCATTCTTTTCTATGTATAAATGATGAGGTCCAAACCTCATTGAAAAGCCCTGGTAAGACTGGTATATAAAAAAAAAAAAGATACCACATGCATAGACAAACCTGAAACTACGGTCCTAGAGTTAACATCCTGTTTTATTTCAGTTTATATTCAAGAGTTGCCGTTTGCAGGTCATCAATCTGTATGTCATGTTTCTACTGTTCAAAACCTGATAAAGTAAGCAAGGATACAAGAAAAGCAGTTGAGTAGGACAAGCAGCTTTAAAAAAAAAAGTCAAGCCTTTCCAACTGCAGGGTAATTACTTTTTCTTTTTGCTTTGCTTTTAGTAGAAGCAATAGAAAAGTTTCACAAAACTTTCTTCACAGAGCAGCGGTAGCGATTTTGCTGTTTCTGATTAAAGGAAAGCATAAATAAAGACAGTATGCAACCTATTCAAAACTGTTCAGAGTATTTAATACTTCTCTCTCACCAGCTTTCTCTGCCTTATAAGTAGGTAGTTAGTCCCACTTATAAAGAACTCTGTCCTTTCCTTCCCTCCTCCACAGGAACATGTGGTTATTTTTGACAGCACGTTAACACGTTCTGTCTGCTATAAATAGATTTTGAAAATACACTACAGCAAGTTAATTGTGTTTGGGGATCATATGCAGGCAAAAGCAAACATGACAACCACACACACACACACACCAAAAAGCAAAAAACTCTCCCTGAACAAAGCTGTTGGTGTCATATAGCAGTAGGAAGAGAAGCAAAATTCACTTGATACCCTGAAAATGTTCACAGAACATTCATGTTCAAATGCAAGGGGCTAAATACGGGGTTTGTTACCACCAGCGGTTAAATATCGATGCCATCTGAAACTCGCAGTAAGCAAGCATTCCCATGATTTTTTCCCTCAACATAAAGGAGCGTCCTTCAGTTGATACCCATCTGGCTCCCGTATGAACAGCAGATACGTCTTCCCCGCAGAACTTCCCCGCAGCCATTACCTTCTTGCCACTGGAAGAAATGGTCAACATGCAGTTCAGAGGAGGTTTCAAACTGGCACCGGTGTTTAACCACTTGCGTTAAACTCACGCACAAGCACGCTTTTAAAACACATGCGAAAGACCCAGCTATCGCCACAGCTTTTCCAAGTCTTGTTGCAATTAGAAGCAATATTAGCTCCAGGAGCTACTGCCACCTCACTGTGTTGCTAGCCCCAACATCTCCTACGCACAAGTTCATACCAGCTGGTGGTACCACCTGCTTCTTAACTGGAGACCCACTAGGGAGCCTGACATCACGGGAAAGCAACAAAACCTCCATTTCTAGCTCAAGCTAGCAACTTTGTGAAAATAAGCCTGCTCGCGGACGCGTACTGGCGTTACCAGTAAAAAGGAACTCGTTTGTAAAACTATGATACTGTTTAGGTGAAAAAAAAGTATTTTAGGCAACAAAAATGTTATCATTCTGGGAACCTCTGATGTCCCACAATTAGAGGCTTTCTTGACCTTCTCCACTCCTGAACTGTATTCGTTGCCAAGCAGCAGAAGGGAGATGCTAGGGAAGGCAGGGGAAGACCACCAAGGATGGTGGAAAGACCCATTAACATATGGGGTTGGGAGCCAAGACCCCTCGGCTGAAGCTGGGCACTGTCTGCTGCAGCTCCTAGCTCTGGGAAAGCCAGCAGGACCTGGTGCCAGCACACTCAGTCCTCTAGAACACATCGTATCTGCTAGAGCCAAAGGTGGCTCAGACAAAGAGATTAAAACTAGTTTAAAAAAGCACTGCCTCAAATCCAGAAGTCTCACTTGAGAATCCTCTGCCTTCCAGCCTGGACCCCGATGGATGCCCAGGTCGTCAGCTCCTGGCAAACACAGCCACACCAAAAAAAAAAAAAAACCACCACACATTCTACCCTCAATATCATGTTACAAAAAAAAAAAAAAAAAAAAAACACCCCACACAAATTTCAGATGGAGCTCTCATGCGGTACCTGGGAAAGCCAAGTAACACCAGGAAGCCCACAGTTACTGGGCTAGGGAGACAGTATCAACAGAAGAATCAACATCCTGTTATTGAACTTGCTGAGCATCTACTCTGTTTCACCTGATTAGCATCACCGTTTTAACTAAATTATTCTCTGCAAGAAGGTTTTCTGGAGCCAAGCCCATAAACCAATGATCCATGAAAAACCATTAGGACTATTTCCTTTTCACAAAATATGTAAGCAACAGAGATCCTATCGGTCAGGGCTGGAAGAAACCCATCATACTTTTTCTTTCCTTTTATCCCCGCCCCTTAAATACATAACCCCTCAGTAATAAAGAGCAGTTTTCTTCTTGTGTATTTGGCACGTACCAGCCTTTGACTACACTAGACAGAGCGCTTCCTCGCGCATAAAGCATCTATTCTCTCCTCCTCGCACTCGTATGAGTTCTACCCAAACAACCTGCAGAGACAGGGTGTTTCAATTCAAAGATCACACTCTGGAAGGCATTTATGCCTTCTCCTCCTTCCAGAGGAGCTTTTTTAAAGAGCGTCATCTGTTCCTGAAGAGCAGCCCAAAGCGTTGTGCTAGCTTTGCCTTCCTTTGACGGCCCAGTGTAACATTTCAGTACAGCACCCACCCCAAGCAGTTTTCGTTGAGGGCTGCGGTGGTAACCCAGTAACCCCTCAGAAAAGTTCTTCTAGAAAACACTTCTGACACCAACAAAACATTACGTCATCCAAGACGGACATAATTCTAGCTTTACAGACATTCTCCTGCCCAGAAGTCAAGGACAAAGCTCCCACCACCTCCAAAAGGAACGGGACCCCTCTCAGTTGTTAGCCTCAACTCTATCTAACGCTGCTATCGGCCAA
The DNA here is from genome assembly GCF_000687285.1 of Phaethon lepturus. NCBI lineage: Eukaryota > Metazoa > Chordata > Aves > Phaethontiformes > Phaethontidae > Phaethon > Phaethon lepturus. The sequence continues at coordinate 8,967 of NW_010562766.1, forward strand.
CGGAAGCAGACTTGACCGCCGGGGCTGCAACAGCCTGGCGCGCCAAATGGCGTCCCGGGCTCGTGTTGGCCTCGCCCCTGCGCGCTGCTCAGCCAGGGCGCGTGTGCTCCCCGCGGCTGCTCCTCCGAGGCACAGAGGCAACCCCGACGCTCCTCCTCTTCGGGTTTTACAAAAATGGTTTAACTCCAGTAACCAGCCATCTTACTAACCGCTACTGAAGCCAGCTGGCAAAAAAAAAATTTATACGTACAAATATGTACATATACGTAGTTTATATATATATATAATGTATATGTACATAAAGTATACATATTTTATATGTGAAGACATAAAAATGTATACATAAGTATTTTATATAAACACACACAGGGTCTCGCTTTAAAATAGTCCCTTCCTGTTCCTGCCACAAACTCATGGTTTTTTGGAAGTTCAAGATTTTCCTCAAGTGGAAGGTGTTTACGTGGGATGCAACAGTCGAGAGAGTAAAAGCATTTGTAAAAGGCCATCGGCTTGCCAAGCTGGTGAAGAGGGCTTGAAACTAAAGCTGTCACGGGAGGGGAACCTCAATCCATCCCACCCCCAAGTTTGATGCCGGTGCCAGCGATAGATGCCCAGAACCTGGGGGAGGATCCCAGGTCAGCAGGAGAGCGCCTGAAGAGCAGCACAAAGGAATTCCAGCCACTCCAGCCAGTAAGTCAGCTTCATCGGGGGCCCAGCTTAAATGCCTCTGGGCGAGGGCACGTAGCACGGGCAATAAACAAGAGGAGTTGGAGACGCGCGCAGGGCTATGGTCTTACTGGCATCACGGAGACGTGGTGGGATGGCTGCTATGACTAGAGCGTTGGAATGGAAGGACACAGGCTCCCGTAGTAAGGCCAGGCAAGGGAGACGAGGAGGGGCTGTTGCCCTCTATGCCAGTGACCAGCTGGAGTGCCTGGGGAGGGATGAGGAGCCAACCGAGAGCTTATGGGTCAGGATTAAAGGGAGGGCAGGGACAGGTGACATTACAGTGGGGGTCTGCTACAGGCCACCTGACCAGGAAGAGCGAGTGGATGAGGATCTCTATAGACAGATAGGAACAGCCTCACGTTCACAAGCCCCGGTCCTCACGGGGGACTTCAACCACCCTGATATTTGTTGGAGTGACAACACAGCAAAGGCATAAGCAACCCAGGAGGTTCCTGGAATGTGTTGATAACTTCCTTCTCCAAGTGACAGAGGAGCCAACAAGGAGGGGTGCTATGCTGGACCTTGTTCTCACCAACAAGAAGGGGCTGGTGGGGAATGTGAAGCTCAGGGGCAGCCATAACCCGAGTAAAGATATCTAAAGTATTTTTAAAGTCTCATAAATTAAGACCTGTGTGTTTGTAACCAAAATGTCAGTAATTCCTAGTATATAGTGTGTGTATATATATGTATATATATAAAGTATTTCTTTAGCATTGTCTTTTGCATGCCTGAGCAACAAGCCTCAAAGTATCCTGCCACAGAACGTATTCCTGCGTTTTACGCACGTTGCAAAACGACCCACTTCTTTTGACCACAATAAAAAGATGACTACTTAAATTATTAGACGCTTACCATTTTCCTAGCAGCACAAACAAACACCACCTCGATTTTAATCTAAACACATGTAGTGATTTACTTTATGGAAATTTTCATTTTCTAGAAGCAGCAGACATACATTCACAGAACGGACTCCTCCAAATTTACACTTACACACTCACACACACACACCCCCCCCACCCCCCACCCTCAAGCGGCCTGTACTCACCACTAGAACAGGCTGACAAGATGGTCCTAAAAAAGTCGTATCTTCATCTTAAGTTTTACACACCGAAATGTACATGCCAAAGCAAAGGCCTCTTTCATTGGAAAAATAAAAGACGGTTGTGCTTATTAACTCAGCACCCTTAGAAATTTGTTCACTAACAGCAAAACAGAACAAAATTAGCTCTTCATCCTGGATCAGGCAGTGAAAAAAAGCTTTATTTAAAGGCCAGGTATATTGTCCCAGCTAAGTGCAAGCCACAAGACTTCAACTGACATTTACTGTGGCAATCTCACACCAATCAAGATCACCCATTCTGCCTTCAAAAAGGGATTTAGGATTGACTACATCAACGGGACACTGTTCATTTCTAAGTATGCCAATTCACACAAACTTGATTTTCAATAGGAAAAGTCACAGACAAAAACTATTTCAATTCCCCTTGGAAGAAAACGAGCTTTTTGTGAAAGTTGGCAATGTCCCTTGCTTTTTCTCCAATTAAGAGAACAAAGTTGATGCAGGAGAGGTGGAACTAGCTATACAAAAAAAAAAAATTTAAAAAAAAAAATGTGAGAGCACAGAACAACCTGTGCCGTAACCCGTAACTGCAAGGACGAAACAACCTTTTTTAACCAAGGCACAATGAAATGGTCAAAGCCCCAAGCAAAAAGCAAGGCTTCCTAAGGGTTGTACAGAGAAGACAAAACTCAAAAGCTCGCAGATCGCCCACCCCAGAGATAAAAAAGGGGGGAGGCTGTATACGGAGCGCAGAGCGAGCTGCTGCTAAAGAGAAAAGGCAAAGCAGCGAATACTGGCGTCGCTCTCTGGTCCGGCCCAGAAGAGCGAGCTAGGACGGGCGAGGCAGCACCTTGCCTTGCCCCTGTGCCCGAGGCGTGCCGGCACCCCGCAGCAGCGACCGACCAGCTCCAGCACACATCGTGCTTGCCACGGATGGCTCGGTGAAACCCGTCCTGCTTTCCGAGCCCAGAACACTTTTTGCTGCACTTCTCCATTTCTCCGGAGCAATCTCACAACCGATCACAACTCGAGTCTCTGGATTAGAAACATTTCAAAGGCAGTTGTGCTCAATCATCCTATCCTCTCCAATTGAAAAATCAGCACTTATCGTTACTTTTCCAGAGTAAACTTTGGTAATCTTCGTGCAAATGTATTTGGGTGTTTAATTCTCGGAGCAGGTAATGGAGATGGATGTTCTTTCCATGACTAGAGAATTTTCCTTCAGCTAATTGAAAACAGGCATATGTTGAGCAACGTGTACTACTGCCAATAGTCTTGCAAGGAAGCAATGCAAGAATGATTTATGGGCTGTGAATATCACGTAAATCTGTCTTCAAGTAAAAGGATCATCTCTGCATAGAATAAATTTAAGTACTCAATTAGCAACACTCTTAATTTTACGTATTTCCTACCTAAGCAAAAAAACCCACAGCATACCCTAGCCCTTCTCAGAGTTGTCACACACCAGGTATCAGTTATAGATAAACACAGCCAGAAAACCAATTCTCAATTGAAACATTCTTCAATTAGATTACTTCATGCTTTTTCCAAGTCTTTTACCATACATTTTCACATCACCTTAGCGTTCACCACTCACTTTGAGGCCCAAGGGGAAGGTAATAGTCAATCTCCCACAAGCTGAAAGAGATTTTTCATCTAGAAAAGCTTTTGTGTACCTCCTCTTTCTCACTGCCTTCTCCAGCAAGCATTTTTTTATTTAGCTTTAATTTAAGGCTGCAATTTCTGACTATTATACAGAAAGGGGAAAAAAATATTCAAGGAAGCTTTCAATAAGCATCGAACACTTGAGCAATTATCCTGATTCCTGGTGGAAGTGCATTCCCCAAACAACTTGAGGCATGCACATTTTTCTTTTCATTTACCATTTGGGAGACACCACTCTTGAGCATCTGGATCTCATTCCAGGTGTCTTGTATCTATCACAGTAAATAGCTGAAGCTATTCTCTCTGCAGATAACGTCTCCTAGACGGATGCAAACTCCGACCACAGTGAGCACAGTAGATCCCTATTTGCATTGCAGCAGAGAAGTCAGTGTATATCAATGACTGGGCATGTATTCAATGAGGAAATGGAAAAAAAAATTTCTAATGGAAAACCACACTAAATACTTTGGTAACCACATTAAAATCTTTAAAAAAAAAAAGTTTCTGAACCTGGGGATCATTGAGTTAGTCAGACAGTGCTGCACATGCGAAAACCATGGATTTATCAGTTCATTTTCCCAGCTCATGCCTATTGGAAACTATAGTTAGTCCCTCAAGGTACATAATATGCTTGTACCCTCGACCGGCTCCTCAAAGGGACTTACAAAAGCAGTAGTGTTGAGCAGTTCTTCAAGAAGTCAAGTCAGAAAGCAGGAACGTAAGAGAAAGAAAAGTGACCTTCTTGGCAAATTAGAGAAAAAAATGTCTGCTTTTGTAAATGACGAATTTTGCACACCCATTTTAACTCAACAACAGCGGACTGTGCTGATAAATGTCATGCTGTACTCAGCACGGTGACATACGTCAAGGTAACTCACCACAGAACAAGATCACAAACTATTTTCCACGAGGGTCTTCAGCCGCTGTGCCGGTACATCAGGGCAGCACGAAGAGGCGGCAGAGCCAAATGCAGCGACAAACTCGCGACGGAGGCTCCAGGCGCTACTGCTGTCGGTCCTTCCCAAGTCAATTGTAAAAAGACTGCCTGCTGTATTCACTTCTGCTGTAAACAAGGGCTTGACCCCTGGCACCACATCTGGCTGGAGAGGAGTATTAGCAACGCGCTGAATGCTCTCCATCACCACGGCTCTTGATTTCAGCCCTCTACATTCAGCAAACGTTCAAAAAGGACGCTCGAAGCACTTATGGGCCTGACAAAAATTAGCGTTTGCATCCGAGGGGCAAATTTCAGAAGTCTCAGTACAAAACTTTGGTGTCTGATAATTAAAAGCACATTTCTGTGTGTATGCGCACACAGAAATAGGGATGGCTCCAGGCAGAACTGGATGGATCTGCTTTTGAAATGCTGATCTTTCAAGACTCTTATTTCAAAACTCGGGAAATAACTGGTTTTCCCCCAAAGCAATTAAAACAGCTAATTTGTAATTACATGCTCACTTTCAGTTTGATAATGGTGAGAAGTTACGCTAACCAGAGACCCGGTCCTGCACTCACCGGAGCACAGCAGGCAGGGGAGCAGAGGTCCATATACGCAGGTACAGCGCAGGCAAAGGGACGAACTCAGCAGCTCAGCACATTAATATTGAAAATACGCCCGAGAACTGTAATTACTGTCCAAAAACTGCTGAATCTGAAGGGATTCTTACGAATCCGTAATTACAGAAAAGCAAATCCTCATCATAAAGCGGTGAAAACTATATTCCCAGAGTCCTAGAGGGAGCGCTTTCGGCGGCACGGCTCACTTGAACGGCACGCCTGCGTTCGACACCAACACCAAAGACAAATGTTAACGCAATACCCCGGAGCCAGGCTGAACACTCTATCAGGGCAGTGAAGACGTACCCACTTGATTTGATCCGGTATCCCTGCGCAATGGAAGGCAACTGGAGCCCAGCGATGGCATTCTGCGCTGTTTTTCAGGCATCAGGCATAGCTCTTTACGAAATCCTGTCCTGAGAAACCCACACCATCGACACCGTTCAACCTCACGAACATGGAGCGTTATCCTTACCCCAATGATTAGGAAGCGAATCCATTTATCCTTCTGCCGCCCAGTTACCTTCACACAAAACTACCGCAAACCTCAGCTGCTGCTTTTTCTTCCGAATCTCTACAATTCTTTAGCACAGCTCCGTTGCAAAAGGAAGAGAGAAAAAACCGCCTCAGATGCTTTGCTGGAAAAGGAATATAGCTATGAACAAAGGTTAAAACTGAAAACTTGGAACTGCTTGGCAGAGGTGTGGCTGCTGAAACCTGAGGTAGTTGCGTCACCAAGATTTTACTTTGGCAAACACGGCTTCCTGAATTCAAACAAGTCTTAGACAGAACTATCTTTTGTTCCAGCAATAAGCAATTATTGCACAGACGCGCTTTCAAGGTCACTAGTGGGAAGAGTAAACTACACCAGGATGTGTCAGTCGTAAGTAATGTTTTAAAAAAGTTAACACCAAGCAATACATATTCAAAGCCTTCCACGCTTAGCAGGATGCAAAGTGCTTACTTCCTTCCAACTGACCACAAACACACACGAACAAAAAGATCCATAAAAGAAGCAATAAATATTTCAGAGGTTCATATTCTTCTCAATTACACCTCATTCTTAACATTCTTTACAACCAAAATTATTTTTATATTACTTTGGCATAGTAAAACAAAATTAAATGTCTCGTTTTAATGATTTTTCATAGAAGAAAATGTTGCCTTAAGAGGAAGGAAAAAAAAATTATACAGGGACTTTATTCTCCTTTATAGTAGGAACTAATGCAAATGCATATTTGGAAAAGAAGCATTTTTATATTTGTTAATGTTAGGCTATGTAAATCATATCAATATTCTCCTTAAAAAGAGAACAGCACTCTAATTACAAGTATTGTTGTATTTATACTAATAAAATATTTACATTTAACAAATGCAAAGTCAAAACCTGCAACCATTCCTAAAAATGCCACTTATTCTTTTCAGGAGTGCAGTAAGTACATTCAGATTACTGTTGACAAAAATTGGCTTTAAAAAAAAAAAATCACAAAGAACAGCCAGTTTTTAAAACAGACATGATAGGCAAGAGTATAAAAAACTCAAACACAAGAGCTTTAGAAGAGATACAAAGCACCCTTCTTAAGGATTTAAAACTACTTCTATTAAGAATAAGGAGGAAGATCATCCCACATTTGTCTTCTTGAAATCAGCTGATGATGCCTGAAGTTACGTGCAAGACACCGGACTACACAGACCACAGTTTGTTCTCGTGCTGAAGGTCATCAGGTGTGTGGGAACCACTGCTATGGGCTCTCCTACGCAATTGTTGAAAACAGCCATTTCTTTTAATTCACCTTTGCACTCCTCCTTCAGTCACTGTGAACTGAATACTGCCAACTGAATACTGAGGGATAATGAAGAAAACGATACGACTGCTGTGGTTTTTTGCCTTTGAGAAGTATACGAACTGTCACGTCTACTGCTTCAGTAGATCTAATTATACTTCAAGACGCACAGCTACACTTCAGCTTTACCGTCCTTCAGAATATACAACACTACTCAAACATTGCCAGAGCAGTTTTGGTAAGACACTGCTCACCAGTGGTTACTGGACTTAAAAATGCTTTCAAAGCACCTCATACTGGAAAATCATACTTCAAGATCTCACTGAGTGCACAGAGCTGGAGAAGACAACTGGAAGGGTTAGGTTTACTGCCTTCAAGTGAACACCTTCTCTCTTAATGCACATACACACACAAGCAACGATTAACTCCCATAACTCAATGCAAACAGTAATAAAAGGTGGAGATTTTTCCCCCTAAAGTTAAGCACCTTCCTTTCGTAAGCCCCAGAAACATGTGCTGAGAGAACACTTTGACATGAGGCCTCCTCATGCCCAAAAAGTACTTTACATCCGCAACATACAGACTTTGACATGTGGGGTCTCTAATTGAACAGATCTGCACAAGCAATTCACACTTCGAGGATTTACACACCCCTCTAGGTAAAAAGCGTAACAAAACCAGTATAAATCCCATAGGCATGTAAACTGCTTTGCAGATGTGCTCTGTAACATGCAGTGAACGAGAGAAAAATACTTGTTCGGTGCATTATGAAGTTTAAAGCCTCTCTGAAAAAATATTTCATTCCATTTGATGCTCACTGATGGCAATTGGTTAGGATTTAACCCGACCATCAAAAGAAAAAGTTATTTCGTAATCACAAACTATAGAGCTCCCTGTGCCACAAGAGGGGGGCATGACCACCCGCTGCCATCTGCACTAGATTAGATAGTTCTCCAGCATGTTTTGCCAACATATCCGTCCTACAAATTCAGCTTATAATTTCTACATCCTATCTTGAAACTGAACAACAGATTTCAGAAATCTCAGGTAGTGACAAGATGATCCAACACGCCCAACATGACATCAACCATTACATTTCTCTCCACTAAGAGAAGAACGAAGTCAAGAGTTGTGTCTGACAACTTCAACATTGACTCTATTACACCACCCTTTGCTCAACTCTCAGATTTTTACTTGCGTATCTGAGATGGAAATTCCTGTGCTACGTGGCAGATCTCAACTCCTCACAAGTCTTTCCCCTGGTGACAGCAGTGGCTGCAAAGTAGCCAGAATTGGGCAGCCGAAGGCTGTAGCAGTCTCCAGTGCTTGGAAGCACGTAACTGCTAAGGCAGTTCGCTTTCCAGCCAGAGCAATTCCTGTTTAAATGTGTTTATATATTCACAGGGCTAAGAGCCCACATCATCTCCATTGATACATACAGGCTCATACCAACTTCCTAGAAGAGGGAAAGAAGAACATACTCGTATGTTCGTAACACAAGTTGCTCCCAGTGATTTTCCCAAACAAAAGTCGAGCAACATACAAATCAAAGCATTTTATTTTTGTGGTTTTTTTTAAAAAAAAGGAAGTAAATGCACGTTCCTCCCATCTCAGGAGAACCTGATGCACACTGAGGCCACAAGTTGCCCGTGCAGTAGGGCTGTACTTCAGAAAAAAAATGTTCAGTCTGGTGAGACTACTGGTGCATCTAACCTACACCGTGTTTCTAAAAATGGACAGCAATTGCTTCTCCATTTATGCTAGCAACACATTCAGAGATGCTTTCTTCTGGAGGGGAAAAAAACCAACCCAACCAACCCACACGTCCGAAACGTGCTTATGCCCAAAAGCATGGTAATTCTGCAGTTTTCTAAAAACAGATTATTCACTATAACACCTCCTACACGCTACTCATACGAATGTCTAAATCATCTCAATTCTCGGGAGAGTTCCTGGCTTCAGAGGACCTCCAAAGGAGATGTGTTTTTCAATGTAAACACTAATCCTGTGAGAACAAGGATAAGGAAAAAAGAGTGGGTGGGAGTATTTCCTTTTCCTCAGATTTAGTTTCGCCGAGCGTCCATTGTTCACAGGAGATGTTCTACCTTTCCATTGTCTCATACGCTTCCCCGATCCCTTTTTTTGATCCCTTGGAGACAAGCACTAAGATAAAGCAATCTATTTTCTTCCATGTACTTACAATTTGGTGGTCCAATTCTGGATTTAGAATCTACATCAAGGCCCTCTTTTGTCTATGAACTCCTGTTTGTCCTGCCCCCTTCCTTCACAAATTAAGCCTCTGAAAATCCTCTTCGTCCTGGCCTCCTTGTTGCTCACTCATGCTGCTTCATCAGGTTACCCTGTATTTTCTCACAAACCTGCTTAGTCTTAACCAAATTAAATAACTGACTATTCTTCTACAATTTTTTCATTTCACCACGTTGCTCACACTGACAGTAAAACTAACATGTCTGGAACAGAGCAACCCCATCATCTTTAAATTCTACCACAATTCTTTTGCATATCCAACTGGTCACAACAGTTTGTTGTGTGCTTCAATGCACCAGCTTAAGCATCCTTTTATTTGACATCTTATGGCCAGACAGTAATTCATGCTTATTAACAAGACCAAAAAAAAAAACCAAAACACCCCACAAAAAAACCCCACCACAAAACACACAGAAAAACAAACAAACAAAAAAACCCCACAACACACAACAAAAAAAACACACACCATCAGAACTAGAGTACTTACCACTACTGTCCCACCTAATTTCTTCCTTTAACTATCTGTTGGAGAAGGAACTATTTCACTTACTTCCTATTTTTGCAAGGTGACGCATTACAAAGTAGACCGTCTGCTTCAGAGACTTACCACCCTTCTAATTTCCTTCCCACACGTTTGTCTGATGTATTTTATGGCTTTCTGTATTGGTTTCGCTAGGGCTGAATTCCCCTTTTCTGAGGATCTCTGACTTAACCTTGGTGTACTACTTTGTCTTCCTGCTTGCCCCCCCACCTTTTTTTTTCCTCAACGTAAGATATCCTTGCCGAGACCAGATGTGACAAACTTTTATGACCTAAATTTAATTATTCAAGTTCATTTGCTTCCCAAGTTAGAGTACTGATGCCACACTTCTGTCTGAAGGGGTAGGAGGGCAGGAATTAAATCCCTCCTCCACAAATTCACTGGGCTTGTTTGGGCACGGCATTAGTTACCAGTTCAGGGTTACCACTTCAGCAGTACTTTTGCATATTACATTTAGGAAAACATGTAGAAAAACCTCTCCTACATAAAAGACAAATATCACTGCTTAGTTACCTCTATCTACCACAAAGATTTTTAAAACATTTTTGACTCTGAGCTAATCTGCTTTCACTTTAAAGAAGTAAATGGGAAGAATATAGAAGAGAAAGACCTTTCTAAAAAATTAATTCTTTTTTTTTTTAAACTCACAGCTGGCAAGTCTAAGTTTAAATAATTACGACTGATGTAGCAGAACTTGGCCAACCCCAGCCAGCTGCCTCTGTACTTACTGCATACAAAAGGCAGGCATTCAAAACTGCAGAAACCTGTCAAAGCATGTTGCGCAGCTTAGCTCATCTTTCCAGATCAGTAAGTATTATCAAAACCCAGTAAATACCTCTCAATGCAGAATTGTATAATTCCTATACTGGCAAAAAAATCCCCTTCCTTCATACTCAGAGTGATACATACACAGAGCAGCAAAACACAAAAAGGAAAAGCGTCATTCAAAAGTAAGAGATTTAAAACCCTACAGCTAGCCAGAATCAAGTGTGAGAAAATGGTCCATTTACCATAAGCAAAAAAAGCCGAAACAAACAAAAAAACCCAACAAACGCTAAGGTACACAACTAATTATATCTCTTACATTATCTGTATCAGCAATTAGTTAAGGCTGGGAACATTCATTGTGTAGATAGAGGTTATTTATTCATTTTTAAAAGACCTTGCACTGTACGTAAAAAAAATAGAGGTAAGGAGCAATGGGCTCATGATTAAGCCCCTTATAATATAATTTGATGTAAAATTCAAGCCGCAAAAATCAAATGTTGATTTATATTTACTTAATTTTAACTGTAGATTAGTGAAGTTCATCAGAATATCAATAGACAGTTAGGTACAGTATCATTTCTACTCGACACATCTTTATGGAATTTTTTTTTAATACAGAAGTATTTTAATACAGTTTAACAGAGTACTAATAGTAACTTCAGACTTCCATATGCGGTAATACCTGGAAATCCTCCATTATTTAGAGACAAGAACCAATTTTGCACTTTTAAGTATACTCTGTCAACTACCTTCAAGTTCAAATTTCAATGCAAGGAGAGAAAATAATTATAAAAATAGCTTCAATTTATTGTCTCAATTGACTCTGTTAGTCATGCCAGAGTGTTTTACAAAAGCACAAACAGAAATGTCAGCTCTTTATGGAATTTTTGAAACACATTTTCCTTAAATAACAAAAATTAAGTATCACCTTATTCAGGATGAGTTTCTTTTTAACATTTTAGATGGAAAAAACCTTCTGACCTTCTGCTTCATGCCTACCTATTCCCCGATTCTGAGACCACAAATAAACTACCTGGGTAGAAGTGCAATTTGCTGTGCCACACCTCCTCTATAGTATTATAATCGTACTTGAAAACATTTTATTCAGCTTCTTCATTTTTCTCTTCCAAGTTCAACGTAAACCTGCTTTTTCAAGCACACATTTTATATCATTCAGTACCTCCCCAACAACGTAGCGTACAGTACAGACTATCACTACTACCCACCGATGCTTTCTAAATGTAATCCTATCCCACAACGAGTATTTGCAGTGTATTTCCAAGAGAGCGGTCACTCGAGTCAGATGGCTTTAGGTATCCGTACGCATTGTTATTGCCGCTATTGTCGTCCCACGAAGTGCCAGGAGAAGATCAGAGCACTGGACAGACAGAAGGACGCAGGGAGTTACAGATGGGGTTTACAGCCAGATGCTGTCTGCGTTAGGAGGAACGGGAGAAGCACTGGAGAGAGCAGGGAGGTACCACCCCGGGCAAAGTCCTGCTGAGGGGATGGATGCCTCGGAAGGAAAATACCTGCTTGGAAACAGTGTACATGAACTTGTGTAAGTGACTATGAATTACATTTTCATTGCTTTTTCTTCTTAATGATGCCATTATTTTTTTTACTTTATACCTTAAAAAAAAAAATAAATCACACTGAGAAACAGAGCAGAAAATAAACGTCTCAAACATAGGAGCTGACAGTTCATTTATGGAAGTCACACTTCAATCACACATCTTCAAGCTAAGCTTTAAACGTTTACGTCAATAGTGACTTAGCCGACGGGGAACAACCGTTTATTCTCCTGTTTAAAATATCAACTACATTGAAGCAAAACACAAAACTCGCCAAAACAGAGAACAAAAGTATTATTCTACAACTAAAGCAAAAGAGGAAAGAGGAATGTGTAGTTATTCTTAAGCACCTCTGTGGCAGTTGTACAAGATATTTCATACTACGGTTCCTTTAGGCAACTTATGAGCAAGTACATGCAGCAACGCACAATCACTATCGAGGAAGGATGCAGCTATTGCTGAATCTCCACGAGTTGCCATCAAAAGATTCTGGTTCTAGCACACAGAATTAGACACACGTGATTTCAGATCAGTCTTTTCACAGCAAGTCAAAATAAAAAAAGTGCACAGTGAGTCTTTCCATGGAAATGGGCTCATTTTGCTCCACTGACAATATTAAAAGGTATTAGCAGCTGTATTTCAGTATTGACAAACATCAAGTGCAACACAATCAGTTCATCTTGGAAAAGTTACAATAACACCTTTTTTACAAGCTCTCTCTTCCCTAGAGAGGAAGCTGAGGGTTAGAAGTACTTCAGCATCAGAGTGATCTCTCCGACCCTGTACCCAATTCCGTAACTATTTTTTGTCCTGTCCTGTAAACAGGCAGTAAGACTGCATTATTTCCAAAGTAAGCAATACAATAAGCCTTGACTTCCCAGAACTCCAAAACTGCCAAAACACCCATATATGATTTCACTTGTAAAAAGAACAACCTAACAACAAACATCCCCACACATACCCATTCCCAAAAAACCTTTCCACATGACACAACCACTCTGCAATTCTCTCCCCTGGGGAACAAAGAAACCGAAGATAGTAGGTGGACACCTAATAATCTTTTCAGAAAGCACTGATGTAATTAGACCAGGGCTCATGCCAAATCAATCTAACTAAAATACGTTATTTTGAATTTAAGCTAACACTATTTCTTTTCCACCTAAAGAAACCACTAGTCTTTTCACCCAGTGAGAAACTGTAAACAAACTTGTTTTGCCCCAAGACATTTGAAGTCGCCTCTTACTTGCACCATTCGATAACATTTACAGATTCTTTCTTTTCCTAGTGCAATTTAGATCTGCATCTGAAGTGCAGATCCTCCTGAATTTAGAGCAATACAGAAAAATGGATGAGTTATTTTGTAACCTGAATGGTGAACACAGCTTTCTGCATATGAATTACTTCTGTGTATGCACATGGGCAGGAGAGGGGGTTTGTTCAAAAAAGTTAGACTTGTCAATAGTCTTTAGAGAATCAGCTGAAGGAGACATGTTCTTGCACAATACGTTATTTTAAGCTTGCTGAAAACTGATGCAACACTCAAATGCTCATCTTCCTTTATTATTTTTAGCATGGGGATCCACCTCCCTGCTGCCCCAAGCTACACCAAGGGAATATTAAAATAATCTTCCAGTCAGGAAGAATTCTGCATGCTTCCTAGACAGGATAATTACCACTGCCCTTACAGCACACGCTAATTGTACTTGGCCACAGATGGTTAAACACATCCATTCAGAGACTCGCCATCTGACTTGCAAGCCGCATATAGCGAAATTCACGTTTTATAAATACTTAACTGGAAGTAAAACTGGTCAGGCTTATCGTAGCTGCCACAGCTTCATGCAGCTGGATCAGTTAAGGACAGAAAACCCGAAGACCACACAGATGTGGGAAGCTCGCGGTGACCCACCACAACGCTGACTGAAACGGACCGCACCGCCACTTCCCAGCTCCCGGTGCAAGCGCCCGTGTGAGCCCACCAAACCCTGCCGAAGAGGCAAGAGCTGTCGGTCCCTGCCAGCAAGTTGTCTCGAGCACCCACCTGCACCTGGGGAAATAAGAAAATGCAGCAGCAGAGCCAGGGGAGCGGAGGGATGGAGCGCAGCAAGAGATGGTGGGGGGGAAAAGGCCAGTACATCACCAAGGGAGATTTCCAGTTCTTCAGTTCCGATGCTACGGAAGTATTAACCGCAGTCTGCGTTTTATCTATATGTAGACACACATATATACACACACAGAGCAGATAAAACTTCAGTCACCACTCCAAATCTGCACGGGGAAAAAACATTCAGGGAAGTAGCGAGAACTTCTGCTTTTCTCTTTTGCTTTGTGGCAGAAGTGTCTGAACTGTCTAATCGGATGAATCTATGATCATACGTAAATCGGTGAACAGATTTCTTAAATTGCCTTTAATTTCAGCTCCAACCTTGTTTTTAATTCCACTTATTCCTTCATTTTAACTCCAGCTATGCTCCCGTTTCTTCTGACAGTTTCTGGACATCCCTTGAAGGCATCCACAAAAACAAAGAAAATACTATTTTTCCGTTGCAGGCTTATCTGCCCCGAGCAGAAATGAAGTTTCGCCTTCCTGTGTTCACCAAATGTAAAACGTAATGTGGTTATGGACTGAACACCAGCTCCAGAGCTGCTGCATCCATACAACAGAAAACCCCACGAGCTCCTGCATTACAGAAGTGGCTTCAGGCAATCTCAGGTAAGACCACTGAGTAAGAGGAAAGTAGCAAATCTCAGTTACAAAACAGCACACAAACTTTTCCTTTCTCTTTCAGCAACTCATAACAAAGACGAGCTCAAAATTCATATTAAATTCATCACCAGCTTTCTTCCTGACAAGGTCTCATAGTCCGACATTTTCAGAGCTCAAGTGCTTTAGTTCGAATCCACTGCCTTACATCTGCTGAAACCAGAGAATCCACTGAAATTATGCAAAGCTTTGAATTTAAAAAAAAAAAAAGAAAGAAAAACTTAGCTACAAGAACACCACCAGCTACCAAAAAAACCAAACAGAAAGCTACATCACAGCCTCAGAGAGTCATACATAATCAGAACTATGCATTTAAGGCTCAGTATCCTGTGAGATACTAAGGTGTTTTTGGAGGACTACAATAAAACCTTCTAGCAATTACCTTTCTCAAAACTGCTACTAAGCTTTGAACCTATGGAACTGACAAAAAGAGTACAATATTTATACCATGTTGTTTGTTGCACTAGGGGGGAAATATATCAAAAAGATTAGCGAAAGAGCAAAACTTTGATATCATTATTTGATAACATGCTCTCCATGGTATCACGTGCACAAGCCACGTGCATATTTTCACTTCTAAATTCGTTTTTGATTTAAGACCTCTATTTAGCATGAATGTGATGCTGTCAGTAAAAACCTCAGCTTGCAAGCTAATAGTGCCCTCTTAACTATATTTCTGTCTTAAAAAAATAACGTATAAAACCCCACGGGCAACCTGATCAAGTTTTTTCCGCTGGCATTTCTTACAAAGCTGTGTGCTGAAAAATTGCAGGGTTTGGATCCCATCACCACCGTTGGTTCACACAGTTGAACTGCTCTGTCTGTGCTCAACCCCACTAGCTCCATCTGACAAACTTACAGATCAGGGTCAGATTTTTATCACCTGTTTTTTGTGCTTATTTGTAACAGCACAAAAGACAAATTAACCAAAAGCTCAACACAAATGTTCCTCAAACTGATGCAGCTGCAAAGTAATGGCTAGATTACTAGTAATTGTTAGAATGCAGTTATATTCTCCAAAATTAACTTGATTTTTAAATATCAATCAGATTGACAGACCAAGATGTTTTAAACACCTTTATAACTGCAAATCAAGGGTTATAGCCAGGGACACATGTACCCGGTGACCAAGAGAACTGCTTAAAAGTTAGTGGTCTTCTCCAAACTACAGTTACTGACATGTGTCAGAAAGTTGAGGATTGCACATGATCTTGACTAAGTCACTATGAAGATCCCCAGTGATTATACATAGCGAAAACAGAATAAACAATTCCTGACTGCAGCACCATAAGGGAAATTCCCAACTGCACATGTGCTTTTCCCTCTTGAAACCCTGACCCGTTCTCCCCAACACCAAAGCCCTCTCTTGCTGCAGCAGCAGTTAAAGGTGAACTTGAAGCTCCTTCAGCAGATACATCTCCTTCCCACATTCAACCACAGCAAGATGAGCTTCAGGCAACTTGTAGAATGGGGGAAAAACAAAAACCCCCACTCACTTTCCACTGTCAACAATGAAAACAAATAATTTAATTAAAAAAAAATAAATTACACATCTTCCATTAAGTGAACTAGGCTGCAAGTTGATAGGTTTCATTTTTTCCCTGTATTTGACAGTAGATTATTTTTAGGAGAGTGGCTACTCCTCAAGGTATGGTGAACGGGCTTTTACCCAAAACTGAAGGCATTCTCTTTATTATAAGTGCTCTTGCTGGCATCAGTCTACACATCCAGCACCTTAAGCAACAGATCATGATTTTATCAATACCTGGAATGGAATTACCATTGCAAGAATTCTTAGCATTTTGGTGGGTTTTTTGGGGTGTTTTTTTTGTTTTTTTAAAGTTATTTGGAGAGAAAGTTTACACAGTTTTATTAACCTTCAAATAAATTGTATCTACTCTTAGGACAAAAAAAAAAAAACAAAAAAACCACCCACACGCAAATTTTCAGTAACAATTCTTTTGCTCATTTCCAGAACACTAGTTCTGATCTCTGCCACCACGTTTTCTTTTGTGGGTGATGTTCTGACCATTAAATTTGATAACACAAGTCAGTTGTGGCAAAATGAAAATGAACATTCATTCATTAAGATGCCTCATAGAAGAGATTTTTCCATAGGTCCATCTAATTCATGTACCAAATGCTTGCCTGCTTGCAAAGTCAACATACTCGTGTATCTGACAATCAAAGCTGCTTGGTTTAGCTGAAAGGCATTCAAATACACTTTTGTTGTTGTGCAAACTTTTCCAAGTCCAAATCAAACAAAAAAAGGAAAAACCATGGAAGTAATAATAGATCCAGTGAGGCTAGCAACATGAATGTACTAAGGCATGATGGCAAGGTTTACCGGATTACGCACAGCTACGTGTATATATCTGAAATAGAAGGTTCTCGTTAGAACACACGTGCCTGTCGCTGCGGCAAATAGTGGTGGGCGCGGGTTAGTCTGCCGAGGAGGGGAGCGGGATGGAGAGGGAGGTGTCAAGGAGAGAGAGCAGGAACAGAGGTACAACATCCTTGCCATCAGCACAACGAGGACTTTCATGCGAATTTCTCCTTAAAACAAGGCTGTTGGGCAGAAGTCTTACAGCACTAAGCTGCTGTGCAACGTTGGAAACCCTGCCTCCATCCAGAGAGTGTTTGCAGCTCCATTCCTCACATTCATACGGTGGGAAAACGCTCCGCGAAGCTCACGGACATCAGCTGCTCCCGAGCTGGGAAGGTGTTCTCCCATCCCCATTGTCTCCCCAGCAAGTTTGCAGCTCCACGGTGTTCAGCTGTGACTTCCTAACACCCACTAAGGTTGTCCCACGGTGCGGGGAAAACAAACCCCCTCTGAGGCACCACGCCTCAGTCAAACCCTGCTCGTTGCCGCGTTTCACCGCTTGGATGAGCCCAAGTGTTTCAGGAAAGCCACGCTCATGGACCTTGGGGTCATCCAAACCAAACCCAAGTTCATTTTCAGATGAAGAAAGATTTACAAAACAAATTTTCACTAACAATAATTTGCCACCACCTCCAGAAAAAAGTCTCCCAAATCTTAAAGAAAAAGTCATACAGAAAGATGACTTTAAAACTTTAGTGATTTTAAAGCAAAAAATATTTTAAGGTAGTTCCAATACACTGGACCCTCTTGATACTTTGTGGTTTTACTGTTATGTATTTCCCTTAAAACCACCCTTCCTCAACTGCTTTTCTTACAAAGGTCCTCCACACGCAACCAGTGCAATAGAGCTCAAACAATGTAAATTCATACCAAAAAAATTTAACTCAAAACAATTGCAATTCTTCCTTTAATTTCTTTCCAGTTCAAATAACTTTAAATGTACAGCTTTCAACACAAATATAGACTGGTTTAAAAAAAAAAAATTCATCTGCTGGACTCTGTCCTTTTCACAAACAACTCCCAATTCTTTCTTAAAAGCAATGATGCATTTTTAGAAGTCTACAATACAAACAATTTCTGTTCCACTGTTCAGCTTTCCACTAATCTGTTCATTAAATCTGCATTTCTGAAATTTAAGGATTGGGTGAGAGAAGAATATACATGACTATTTTTAGAAATTGGGTGATAAACTAGCCAGGTCATCAGGCTTCGAATGCAATGGCTGTGGTCTAATGGTTCTGCTGTAATGGTCCAACTGGCAGTTGATTTCAAGTGGTGGCCCTCATGAGTCAGTACTAAGGTCAATACTGCTTCATCTCATCAACAGGATCGACACACCCTCATCCTATTTGTAGATGACGCCAAACTGGGGGAGGACCGTGGGGCATCGGGCTGCCATTCCCTAGCATCTGGACAAACTGGAAGTTCTGGCTTGACAGAAGTCTCACAATATTCAGCAAAGACAAATGCAGACTCTAGCAGCAGCTCCAGGATAAGTGGGAGTGGGGTGACCAGCAGAAAGGAGCTGGGGATCCAGGTGGACAAATTGCGCAGGGGTCAGCAGTGCACCCTTGCAGCGACCAAGGCTGAGCACCCACTGTGCCATATGAGCAAAACTGCAGCCAACAGGCTGGCAGAAACGATTATTCCCTTCTGGGTGGCAGCTAGACACAAGCCCAGTTTGGGGTCCCCTAGTATAGCGGAGACTGACCACGTGGAGAGCGCCCAGTGGAGGGCCATTAAGACAGTATGGAGACTGCAGCACACGATGCACGAGCCGGGACTGTGAGAACTGGGATCCAGCTCTACTCTCCGCTACCCTGGGGGGCGAGGGCTACAGAGAAGAGCACGCCAAACCCTTTTTTCAGAGGTGCACAGGGAAGAGGCACCCAGGAGGCAACTGTCACAAGCTGCAACGCTGAAAACTCCAACTCAGCAACCTATCTTAGCTCCTAAACGCTCTCAATGAGGATTTTTTCTTTTTTTTCCCCCTTTGTACCCAGAGTTGTAGCCTTCCCATCCTTGGAGATATTCAAAACTCAACTGGAGCAAGACCCCAAGTAACATGATCTGTCTTTGAAGCCAGGGCTGGGGGGTGTTGGACCAGATGACCTCCAGAGGTTCCAACCTACATTTTTCAGTGATTCTATGATCTATTCTAGGAGGGCATGCATGGTATAGGATTACAAATGTAATATACCAGCAAGCCAAAGTGCACTGCCAGCCAAAATGCAAGAATAGAAGATACTACTCTACAGTCTTTTGACATACCCTTGTCAGCAGATGCTCCAAAATGCTGGGTCAAAACTCACTGGAAAGGGCAAGGGGAAGGAAAAAAAAAAAAAACCCCAAACACAAACAAAAAAACCACACACAAAACACAGAAATGCAAACACAGTTTTTTCTGATATACTGAACATAAGGACTTCTACCTTAAATACAGCAGATCATACCTTTTTGCGGCTTACCCTTAAGCAACAGACACACGCAGCACAAATTTGGCTTCAAGGGCAACAAACGTCTGGGGTGAAGAAGGTAAGTGTTTTGAAACGGAAACTTTCTTTCTTAAGTTGTCCTCCACTGGTTTACTCCCACTAGATCCTACTCTGAAATCAAAATTCAATGACTGATTTATCAATGTGTTTGAATAAATCCTAACGTCATTTAGTAAATACGTATGTACCACGCATTTTGTCTCAGTCAGAGCTACTTCACTGAAAAACATCTTGAAAAAAAACTTGCGGAAAAAACTTGTTTGTTTAAATAGAAGCATCTGATAGCTAGCCAAAGCCACAGTAAAAAAATCTGTAACAAACAACCCAGGAAAAATAGATTTTCTGTAACACAGCTGATACAACAAACTTTCCTCCAATATAAATGTCCTCCTGGTGTCTCACAGACCCAGTTCGGCTATGTTTGGGGATTGACAGCACTGGACACGCTGGGCCAGAAATTCAGCTGATGTTAATCAACAGAATCCCATCAAGGAGAGTGGATCCGACCTGCTGTGCTTTTGTTGCACGTATTGAAAGAAGTTCAGCTAAGTCTCTTGCGATAACTTTGATTTATGTTGGTGGACGGTCCTCACAACAGAACGCCTGCTAAGGACAGCAGGGCAAGATATTGGTTGTTTCGGGGTCTGATAGTTCAAGTTGGGAGCGGATGGAAGTATATTACCTTTTTGAAGAATGTGATAGTTACCGTTTTTTGCTAATAAGTATAACTAAGATACTGTGTGTCTGAAGTCTGTGTTAGCTTTAGGGACTAACTGAAATTTACTACAAAGACTGGAATCCAACCATATTTTAGCTTTCCTAGCAACATGAAACAAGTAAGAGGAACCCACACTGGTGAAAAATTTAGGTGCCAGTAGAACCCGAAGACAAGATGAGAGCCAGTAATAAGCTTGTACGTATAAAAACCACACACACACACTGATCTTCCTGCTTCCTGTAATTACAAGCACACATTTACATTTTAAAACTGCTTTGCACTTGGGGACTGCGAATTTCAGGGGGTTAATAGGGGACTGCGAATTTCAGGGTGTTAATAGGGCACTGCTAAATGTAGAGTCTAAATTTTATTCTTTCTCTGCAATAGGAAATTCTGATAGCCTGGGGGGAAGAAGGAAGGGAGATAAAAAGACAACAGGCTTGTCCAGCTCTACTACTCCAACAAAAATATTCACTCACTCCATGCTGCTTAAAGTTGCAAACAAGAAGCCCACAAGCAACTAAAGGAGACTTGGACGACAGTAACTTTGTAAGTTAAAATACTGGAGAATTTACACACTAAAAGGTCTGTAATCAAAAAACGGAGGTTGAGACATGTTGCAGAGAGGGTACTCAACCACTAGAAAGAATGTCAATTCTGACATTTGGAAAACATAATCTCTCTTCTAAGAGTTTCTGCGTGAGCTGTACAAAACGTTACTGAGCTGGGTGCAATTTTTATAAGCACACATGTAAGGAAAAGAAAAAAAAAAAATCACAAAAAGAACAGAAAAGAGGGGAAAAATTATTTCAGTATATAGGAAGATTCCCCGTTTGGATGGCCAAAACGCTAAGTCTTCTGAGACATCTGGTGAAAGGAACACAATCAAATGTGATGAAAAGGTACTGCAGAAATGCTGTCAAAAACATGGGAAAGCTGTAAAATGCTAAGCTCCTCACCATTCTTGCCGAGTTGCAAATTAACACTTTGAGCAGGCATTACATTGATGCAAAGCAAAACCACCTACACCGATAACGTAAGCGATGTGCAAATACACATTAATTCCAACAGGTTTTGCTAGCTCCCTCGTTGCAAAGATATAAACATAAAAATAACCCAACTAACACATGTCTGCAAATCGGTTAACAAGCAAAGAATAAGCCCTATATGAACTGACGTAAGGGGGGGGGGACACACAAACACAAAAAACAAACCCTCAGAACACTAAAACCCTTCAAGAGAGCAAGTGTGGTAGAGTTTGATCAGTGACTGAAGATGCCAACACTTACCAGTTTCTAAATTCCTGTCTGCTGGCTTGTCAAGCGTTATTTACGAAAACGCAGTCTGAGTGAACGAAACACACTTAATGAGTCAAGATAGTGTGGCATCAGAAATTCAGGATTTAAATAGATATGTCTGATTAACCCATTTAGAAAATAGAGAAAAACTGAATAACCACTTAGACATTTGAAGAAAGCATGTAGTCGCATCTAATATCGATACCACAGTTCACTAAACTAGGAAGGCTATACAGACTAGGAGTTTACATGTGTCTACTAAAAAAGGCAAGAAAACTTCATTACACAATTGCATTCTTTTTTCCCCCAGTGGTCTCCTTGTGTCACTCAAGATTTTCTTATTTGGACAATTAAAGTAATCAGATTAGACCACCAAAAAAGTGGGAGAAACCATTGTCTAACACAGTTAAGGAAACAAAAACCTGACACATTTCCCAGTACTTTCTTCTAGAAACATTTCACAGTTTCTAAATATTTAAGGATTGTAACCCAAGAACACCTGCCTACAGTTAATTTTTAAACAGTTACAACTACTCTTGTCAACAGTTTTACTCAAGTACAGCAACTTTTTGCAGAACCAAGAGCATGCCTACCATTTTTGTTTTCAGAGGACTCAAACTAAAAAATTTCAAACACACCCATACAGAAAGAGCAAAGTAATCAAAAGGTGCCTTTCAGACCGAATATTATCCATTTATCAAGAACTGTGCCAAAAGCCACAGCATGTTTTTTTGAGTAACCCGTGGGAATTCCCCTATGAAGAAATGAACTGTATCCCAAAGTTTTGTCATTCAACAGTACTCTAGGTATTTATGCAATGCATCACCTTATCTTTCTGCACATTTTGGTTATTGCACTTGCCTGTGGCAACTTAGACAATAAAGAAACGAGACTACACGCTATTTGCATAACATAAAAATTACTGCATGTTAAAAAAAATCCACACTTAAGAACAACTTTTGCTCTGCAGGAGACGACAGTATGGATCTCTATTTGCAATAATATTCGGTATTTCTTCAATTCATCTTTACTTCTTAAAGCAAATAAAAGTCACCTCTGCCATCTCCCTTTAGGAATTCATTGACAACACTTTGTAATAGCTCCTAACACGTCCTCTCCTCCACATACCTTTGGTTTTACATAGTATTTTAACGTAGAGATATAATGCTGTCTTTTGTCTTTCGCCAGCCCACGTCTCACACCGTTCGTTTTGTGGAAGGGTACGCTGGGGGAGTCAACCGCACCACCAGTTACAGCATCCCCTTTCCTTTTTCCGCATCTTCATTCCTCATCGCCCCAACAAATTGCTTCCACGTGGGCTCTACATGCCCAATTTCTACCCAAAGGCAATTTCTGTAGGAAGAACTGAATGTAACGGATTCAGCCATTTTTTGTTTAACCGATCTATGAACCGCCCCACAGCATCTTCCTTATATTCCTCTGCACAGAAAATCAGTGCTGATGTAACCTGAGCGATCTACACCTTTCTGCTCCAAAGCAGAGCTTCTACCATAAGTTACTCCGAGATCTGAGGTGCACAGGCACGCTCCCCCACCAGCCCTCCGTCCCTTGCAAGGGCACACACTGGCAGATTTTGGCAGCTCAAGGGCTTCTGACTCATGCGCAAACCCCGTTGCCTCGTAGAACGACTCAAATGAGTGCTTCTGAGCGGTTGAATCCCATAGCCACCACAGGAGACAGGAGGAAAAGGAGTCCCCAGAGAAGAAAGAGCTGCTGGTAGGTGCGGTGACAGCGTCTTCCTGAAACCCTGATGCAGAGGAATGATCAGAGAGCTTAAAAAACGCCAGGTAGTGCCTCAATGCTGCTCCATCAGCTGTTTAAAAAATTTTAAAAAATGCACGCAAGGAACACCGCACGGCGCACGCTAACCAACCTTAGGTGTCAAGGCAAGTTTTCCAGGTTAACTGCTGACCAAGTAAGTTGTCTCTAATTTAAAACTCATTGAACAGTAAGTAGGATTTAGTTTGCCAAGCAGCATCTCTGAGGGGTTTCCAACAATAGCGACCATGCAAGCAAGCCTAATATTGCAATCGTTCCTTGGTTTCTCAAAACAACTGCATGGAAATACCCTCCCCCTTATACGCAAGGGCTTGTCAACATGTTTAAACTTACACACCAAGTGAGACACAAGCCAGTCTACCAGAGTTATCTAGCTGCAGAGGGCTGTTTTCACCCAAGGTGTTGAAGGACCAGGGCAAAAATTTCATAGAAAAGTGACAAACCCCTTTAAAATATAGAATTTGAACAACAAAAAAAAAGTCAAAGCTGCAGATAAAGATGACCACAGAAGGACTTGAGCCCAAAAAGGCCTATCACGTTATCCCTCCTTTGAATATCTTAAAAGGCTTCTGCATAAAATCGGTACAGTCATGAGCATGAGAAAATGCTTACCGTTAGCAATCCCAGTCCTCCATACTGCTAAATTTTGCTCTCTTCCTAATCCTGGCCTCTTTCCTAGCGGTATTTCAGAAATAGCACTGTACAGTAGGTTCTGTACTCCAGAAACTATTTTACTCAAGTTGCACTGTTCCACAAAGATGATACAAAATACAACGCTGCTTGAGAAATCAAGATGATTTCTCTCTTAAATCACACATACTTGTAACATTGGTTGAAATTGATCTGATTTTTTTAAAATAATGCTCACATTTTATTCACATTTACATTTATTGTATAAGGGACATATCACAGAACTCCGTTTTACATAACATAAAGAAACCCCACATTTCCCAGCCACAAACAGCTAATACATCACCAAAGCATACGAAGAACCTTTTTATTTAACGACCAGTTGAAAGTCATTGGGGCAAGCTTATAAAGACTTAAAAGCCAAAGGGCTCTGAAAGTCCTATTTTATACTTCACATGACTCCTGAATAATCAATAAACAGTATTTTTAGCCCCAAGGAGTAGTAAAAGAAGGATGAAGTTCTCAGCCATGAAAATGAGTTTTCCAGATATTCTGATTTTGTAATTGTCATGGACAAAACTAAATCCTATACCTTCCTCTGCCGTGAAGCAAATACAGTACGCAGCCTTTCTCTAAACTCCAGCAATTTGACTGTGGCAGCAGAAATAAAACAAGGAAGGATGAAGATGAAACTTAGAACTGGCACTTTTAATGCCAAGCCCATCATCTGGGTTATTAATAGGTCACGCATGGACCCCATGTGATGCTCAGCGTGGAATTAAAAATAAAGAATCCATTGACATGGGTACAGTTATTATTTCCTACAATACTGACTTATAAAATACTTTTAAAACTGTGTGAGGAAGTCGTAAATAAAAAACCCCAAGGAAAACACAAATAGACACACATAGTAAGAGCTGCAATGATCATGCTGAATTATCTTGGGATATCCTAGTGCCTTATCATAAAGAATAAGCAAACAAGGACTAATAAGGACCTGGAATGTGATTTGGGCACTCCTCGTGGGGATCAAGAACGATCAAGTTGCCCAGGGCAGGAGGGTAAGAGCACTGGAGGACTACTACAAAGTGCTCCTGAAGCAAGAGAGTCCCAAGCGACCTAAGTAACAGGAACAATTAAGGCTTCATTAACTATAACCTAAAATTGCATTTTTCTCACCTTACTGGGAAAGTGCAGCTGCAGTTACTGAGACAGGATATGTAACTACTGCCTTTGACAACATGACCCAAACTAATGCCTATTTTTAGGGTTCCTTTTGCAACAACAGGGTCTCCAAAAGCACAAACAAAGTACTCCATTCTTGTTTCCTTTTTTTTTTTTAAGAAGGGAATCATTAAAGAGGCTAAACTGGCAGGCTCTCAGGGTATGTTTCTTTCAAAAGCAGTTGCAGGGCCCACTCGTGTAGGCAGTCAGAGCCAAGACTGCAAAACAATTTCCATTATAATATTGTTTTCAGTGGTTTGTAACTTTCTCAAGTGTTTACCATTTTATTTAAAAAGGTTTACATTCACTCTGGGAACACCCTTCATAAGCACCTGAACATGCTTCTTAAAAATAGATATTAAAAAAATAATCATAATATAAAATGTGATCACTTAGGGACTACATAATGATAATAAACGTGAAGATCTATACAACCAATCTAAACCTGACACATCCCTGATAGCTCAGCTACGCAACCAAAATCTTAGGGGGTGGTCAAGGAGAATCAATAGGTGGTAAGTTTATATTTACACACCTAGCAAACCAAATACATTCCTTTATTTTCTTCTGTTTGTAATACACCTATGGATTGGCTTCTTTACACCACGCGCCCCCCACCCAAAAAAAAAGAATGCTGAAGAAATTAAATCCAAAACAGCAAATTATAACCCAGCAGCCTTCCATCTGGAATTATTCAAAGGCACATATGGTCATATTTTTAATGTTGAAAAATTCTGTAATCTGATACTTACTCACTTTTCTTATGATTAGCTGCTCCACAACATACTAGCTTTAGAATATGGGGCTTGCAATCTGGTCTTGTAAATGAAATATTAAGTTAGTTATTAATTCATTAATTTGAGGCTATTTCCATAAAACGTACATACGTTAAGAGACTGAATTAGGGTGGCTTCTTTTTTCTTCTAGCACACAGCAACAGTAAAACCAAATTAAAATACATTTTCTCATCCGGAATGTATGCATAAGTGCCTTAACAAGGACAGCTACACAAATAACGATAATCAAGTGGGATAATTATATCACTAGCTGCATTCAAGGTTGGGGTTGGTTTGGTTCAAAAAGGAGCAATCCATTTGTTTATATATGATTTTTGAGATTATATGATGACAACAGCTTTATACTACACATTCACCTTTTCCAGGCAGCTTTGGAAAGGAAAATCCATTCCCAAGATGGGAGCACCTGGTCTCTTTTTTCACACACCTTTTTTGAGGACACCACAGTGAGGAGAAGGAAGGGAAGACGTGGAAGAAAAGGAAGAGAGGGAGAAGCAAGCTGCTGGGTTTCGGAGAGAGGAACAGGGACGTTCAACAGCACCCAACTGCCTCCCCAACTGCCCCACCACAATACCAAGTAGCTTTTCCTCCCTCGCAGCATCAGCCTCGCAGCCATGCCTCGAGGAGGTATTTTCACTTTTGGGGCGGGAAGTGAACCAGCTTCACCATGCTGGCAGACAGGAGATAGACCAGTCTTTGCAAAGGCAGGCCAGACCACAGGCTGGCCATACTGAGCGGCACGCAACAGCTCGGCACCTTCTTTCATTTCTTTCCCCCCAACTCAAGAGCTCTTCAAAAGGGCAGAGGCAGAGTGTCATCTCTACAGTTTCCAAACCAAGGTTTCAGACCACCACCTGCCCACCCACTTCCAAGACCCACGTCTTCTGTCCTCCAGAGATAAGACGACAAATTGATCCTCCCAGTAACCTCTACGCAGCCAGTAACAGTGACCCACCGAAGGCAAAGGCCATGCCGACACAACACCGGCGCTGCCTCCTGCACCTGGGCTCCTCGTGGAGGGCAAAGCCAAGCCTACAAGGCTCAGAGCCTCAAAACTCCTCCTCAAAGGCTGGGGGGCTTCTTCCAGCATGACTGAAAGGATAGCAGAGTTACCACTGTCACGCCTAGACAAGCAAGAAAGCAGTTACCATGAGGTAAATGGTCTAGCCCGGCAGCCCAAATCATTAATTAGTCTATATTCTGCAGAAACGTACCCATGACCATTGCTGACGGGAACACAACTAATCCTAAAAATTCTATACACGAGATCATCTGCGCTTCAAGCACTCACCTGCCACGTTTCTCATCCCTCTTTGTCCTCAAACGCAGCCATTACTTAGTCTTCACCTGAAGAGGAATCGTAAGAGCTGACTATTTAAAAATAAAATAAAACCCCCTTTCTTTCTCAAGGCAGGAGAGCCACACTCAGGAGCCCTCCCTTTCAATGGCACTGGGCAGCCCGTTGTCCTCTGCTGCCAGAGCTGCCTCTCACCAACCCTCTGTGGTCCTCCAACACAGGCGCCCACAACACACAGTTTGAGCCACGAGTTTCAGAAAGCACTTCCAGACTGAGTCCAGCATGGCACGGTACCACGCAGATGGGCTTACACACGAGCAAAGCACGGTCCCAAAGGCAGCAGCCTATGGGTCAAGGAGGGAACGTAGTGAGAATGCAACCAGAACTTCAGTCCATCTGGTTTGCCCTCAGTGACACTTTTAATAATGTTTTCATACAAACAGAAACAATGACCTACCAAAGGACTATAAATACTGCCTCAGAACTAAAACTGAGCTTGTTCTGGTAGGTAGAAAGTAGGTGAACTGCTCCATATGCAGCTCCTCTCTAAGGCTTACCCAAAAGGGAGCAGAAAGAGGAATGCAAAACTTCTGTAGAACATATATGGCGATAACAAGATTGCAATATGTAGCAGAAGACCTGCGCTACCTCTTGATAATTGTCACTATTCTATATGGCTACTATAGGTCACTTCCTAGATCAACAGAAGACACAGCACTAGCAAGCACTTAAGTAAAACTGCGTGTCCAATTACAAAACCAAAGATAAGTTTCTGACTAATTATATTGATGCATGTTATTCTCAGTAATCAAGCAGACACCATATAGAATATGCATGTGAAACAGAACATGCACAGCAAGTAATCATTAACTTTAACACCACAAAACATAAATATCAGCTGTAAAAGCAGCAGAGAATCTTTAGCAATCTGGTGCTGCACTTCCTTCTAGGCTTCCTGTTGTATGTGTGTAATTGCTGCAATAAAAGTCCTTGGAAAAATGAGTCATGTCAAGCAAACTAATCAAACCATAATGATTAACAAAGAAGTGGAACATACCTCACAGGATAAAAAAATGTTTCTCCAATATTTTAAAATAAGATTACATATCGTATGTTAGAAACACATAGCTCCATTTTGCAAAACCACGTTGTGCAGTATTTCCATAGTTAAAAGTCACCTTAAAATGCATTAACCCTTCTGGAAAAAAGCCACCAAACATCAAAACCACCTCACAAATGTAAGAACTTTCAGGAACTCTAGGAGTATAGTTTACAAACACCAACAAAACATTTTCTCAGTTCACTAAATTGTGAGTAAACTGTCCCTAAAAACAAGTAGCAAATTACCTACTTTCAGTGTTATAATAGCATAGAAAGTAGTCTTCCTGATGCTTTTGCTACATAAACGCACATGCAAAATTAAAAGAAGGGAATAAGAAAAATAAGAAAGCCATATGGCAGCCGTTATCTTATTGAATAAGAAGAGTGGTTCGTGTTAGAGGAGAACCAAAGAGAAGACCCTTGTGGGACGGAACCGCCGGTACAGCGCGGCAGCAGCGGCACCCCCCTGCTCAGAAGGGAAGAAGAAAAATAAGAAAGCCATATCTTATTGAATAAGAAGAGTGGTTCGTGTTAGAGGAGAACCAAAGAGAAGACCCTTGTGGGACGGAACCGCCGGTACAGCGCGGCAGCAGCGGCACCCCCCTGCTCGAAGCTCCCTGGAAATGGCCCAGCAACACGTCAAGTTCCCGCAGCGTCAACGTGACTCGGTTTTCCATTTCGAGAACATTGACAGCTAAGGTACAAGTTAAATTCCTAAAACCTGTTCTAAAATTCCTAAAAACCTATGTCTAACAGGAGACAGCAAATTGCTTCTACCGTGCTGAAACCGTGCAGTCAGCATCTGAGGAGGGCACAGGTTAGGAAGAGCGACACGACAACGAAATAGCCCGCAATAACCGAGAGCACAGTAGGGTAACACGGGGTGCATGTTGGTGTCACCAGATTTGGGCAAACAGAATTATTTGCAGAGCGGGGCCGTACTAACCCTGCCGCCTGCATGCCACAGCGGCCCCCAGAGTAGGGGGATGACTTCATTCTGTCACCACCACGAGGTCAGGGACACGCCGTCGGGGATCCTAAGCCAGGGCAGCGACAGGAGCGCAGCCACCAGCTGGGGCTGAGGGAGCCACGAGGCACCACTTACGGACAGCACAGGTGGCCTCCCCCTTTCCTAATGCATGTATTTTTAATGTATAAAGAGACACGTAAAGTGCATGTCATCTTCCCTTCCTTTCGCTCTCCCTAGCATGGCGGCACTGCAAAGGAAGACTGCAGCACCGTCTTTCTCTGCCGTCAAGTGTGCTGGCTGGACGATGCTCACCTTCCCCTGCCTCCTCTTGGAGGGTTACAGCGCAGCCTCACAACTAGCAGCAAAAATAGTCAGGACCCAGCTCAAGAATTTTTCAGTTAAAACCTGAAGTTAGACGTCCATCAGTGAAAAACAGAATATTCCCCAAGGAACAGTTTGTTTGTTTGTTTTTAAATAAAATAAAGCCACAACAAAACATCCATACAGATACTGGGCGGATGGGGGGGTTTCAAGGAAGGTCTACAAAATTGCAGTGCCGGGCAGCCCAGGCGTTCACAGCGAGGAGCACAGGCCACGGCAGCCTCACGCAACAGGCAGAAGCAGGCGTTGCTCCGCAGAGCGCCGCTCCAGCCAGCTCCAGCTTGCCAGCATCCCAGTGCCGCTTCCCAGTGAGCAGCCGGGGGCGGCTCCCACCGCCTCCGACAGCAGCCTTTCTGCCAGCGGCCCACATCTGCCTCTCCCTCCCCTGCTCCAGCAAGCCAAAACTGCGTTTGATAGCTGGCGATGAACATTCCCCCCGGCTGGGGCAAGCAGAAGTCTGCTGTCGCACAGCTCATCTCCAGCTTCCCCAGCCACGGCTCAGGACCACAGGAGCTGCGGGGTTAAACACCCGTGGGGATGGTTTTCATCTCGAGCAACACTCTGGGGGTCTCCCCCAGACGAGTGACCCCAAAACCCTGCAGGGACCCAGCCTTGCTTCCCAGCACAAAGGTGCCCGTGGTGGCATGTGGCTTAAGGCCACCAACCAGCCACTCCTCGTGGAGCTTAGAGGAGAAGGCTGGACCCAGCACGTACCCAGGGGAGAGCGACACATACACATCCAAGCCGATGAAACAGATGATGAACACCACCATGAAGCGGTTATTTCGGCACCCCTGTTCCACAGCAGAGAACGATGCGGAACAAAAGCAGAAGCCAGTACCCGAGGCTGCTCAGCCAGTACTGCAACTCAAGGGTCTGTAACATCCCCAGGGTAATTAAGCTGATGAACAGGCAACTCTTAAATGCCATCAACCCTGCCCATTTTTCTTCTAAAAATACATACACAAAGATCATACGATAGTACAGAAGAGTTGTTTGCCAAAATGTAGCTTCTTGTTCATCTTAGGCAAATCACTTCTTTCTAGTAAAGATCTCTATCTTCTTTTACCTGCCAGTTAGTTTAACTTCAAAGGTACTTGAGTTTTAATCCATACGTTGTATGCAAAAGGCTTGTAAATAGCAATATGGCAGAGAGGAAAAAAGCTACTTCAAAGGTAACTTGAAGTTTTGCAAAAACAAAATACATACTACAATGCATAAGATAATCAAAAAGCAATAATCTTGAAAAGAAACTAAAAAGACACATCAATCATATGACCAAAAAGTACCTGAAAATAGGGGTATATAATAATGTAATCTACTGTAGCAGAAAAGTTGCAGCCGAAGATTGCATATATATTTTAATGAGATTATAGAAGCACTATATAACGATTTTATGCAGTTTCTGCAGAAGTCAGAAAGACTTGTAGATGCTGCTGAAAACGTAAGGTATTACCAGGTAAAGAATAAACTGTAAAAACATTCTTTTAAATGTTCAATTACGAACTAGAAAAGGCCAGACTTCAGTCCCTTTAAATAAAACGGGGCGGGGGGGGAATATATATGCACACACCAGATTCTGGAAAATTACCAATTAGTTCTTGAAACAGAAATAAGGACAACTCAAGTTTTGTTTAGATTAACTTCAACTAAAGGCTGAAAGGCAGATGTAAGTGACCCTACCAAACACAAACCCACACACACTGATGAATACAATACGTGCTATACGCTGCAGGTGCTCTATGTATGCTTTGCTGTCAGATCCCTTTTACCTTCTTGCTATTCCCTTTGTCATTTTACCTATAGCTTTGAAAAAAAAACAACCATCCCTTTGTGGTCTATAAAAAGCAAACAGCAAATGTTGCCATTAAGTCACAGAAACAGAGGCCAAGATCAGAGGCCTTTTGCTGGTAAAGCTGCTATAGCTATAGGAACAGGAAATTGAAATTTCTACTGCAAATAATATCTACGTAAATACAGATAATTAAAAGCATGTTAGCAAGAACCTGTATTATTTAAGAACCTGATCAAATAAATCAGGTCCCACCTGGGGATCAAACCTCACCTGCACAGACATCACCTCCCCTCTTTACCTTTCCCCAGCCCCTACCCCAAATTTGTAAGGCTCAGGGGAAGCGAGCCGTGCCCAGCTCTGCCGGCGCAGGGGCCAGGAGGGACGCCCCGCACAGAGATGAGGAAACTAACGGGACGTGGTTTTTATTATTATTCTTGACTTCGGCATAGCCAGAATTTCAAATGCGTAGTTTACAATCCATAAGTATCTGAGTTAAAGGGCAGACGTTTAACTCTTTGGTGGCCACCACTTTCAGTGGCACTTAAAATAGGAAGACCTGACAAAGAAACGGGAGGAAACAGACCAAACACGGGGGCATCAAAAGGCCCAAGCCCCCTGTGAAAGCAACAGGAAAAAACGACGGGTGATCTTTTAAATTATTGTGAAAGTACAGGATAAATAGGTACTTTATTCATTTTTTCAATACAATAACAGAACAATAGGAAATCAAGTATTCCAGAGAAAAAAGCACTTTCAATACAATACCTAGTAGTTTCTCAGTATGTTAAGAAAGCAGAAAGATTAAACATGGCGACAGTTTCACTCATCTTACCTAGCCAGACCTCCCGCCTTTTTTTTGTCCGGGGACGCTCCCTCGCGCCATGCGCCAAGCCCC
>NW_010562767.1:0-72219 GCF_000687285.1 Phaethon lepturus
AGCGCGAACAGGCCCTCCGCACCCCCTGCCCCCGCCGCCATCGCGGCCGCCAAGCCCCAAATCTCGCGAGACGTGTAAGGTGAGGCCGCCAACTCTCTCGCGAGAGGAGCGCGGCGGGGAGGGCGTTCAGCCTCCTCAACGAGTCGTTGGTCCTACCACCGTTGCCCCCAGCAACGCTCCTTTGCAAAGCACCCTGGGAGTTGTAGTCTGCCCCGAGTGGACGTTGACGTCCCGGGGCAGGCACGGGAACCCCTACCCGCCACGCCCTTGCAGCGCAGGGCTAGCACGGGCCCGTGGGCTCTGAGGGGATACGTAGCCCCTGATGCCACGGGTGGGGAGATGAATAGTGCTCCGTGGCCACACGTGTGCCCCCAGCGGGGGGTCTCGCGGCAGCCATGTTGCAGCCTGCCCTGGTGCGAAGCTGTGGTGGCAGGCCGGGTGGGATGCACCAGACACGTCAGGTGGAAACCAGGTGCTCCCTGGTGTCTGCTCACAAGCGCCCTTCGTTGTGTGGCGACTGCTGCCGTGCCCCTGCCCTTGCAGCGGTCAAGGCCCTGATAGTGGTATCCCTACCCTGGATCACAAGTAACAGCCACAGGAGCCGGGGTGGGGTGGGGTGCTGTGCTCCATCTGTCAACAGGAGTGCTTGTGCAGGCAGGGAGGGACATTACACTGTTTCCTGCATCTTTGCAGCCTCTTCCCAGCCCAGGAGAAACATCGAGGTCTGTGCCAAGCACTGTGTGCTGAAGAGTCTTTCCACAGATAAGGGCCTGTACATATCTGAGATTTTTAAAACGGTGGTTCTGCAGTAATTATTTTTTTCAAATCAGCTGTAAATGTCACCTTGTCATATTTAATGTCTCCATCTCTAATGCCTGAGAGTCTTGGACGTGCATTGATAAATTCCCGTTTCCTCTCCTGTCTGCTTGTAAACAAGGAGTTGTTTAGACACCCTTGTAGAGAATTTCACTCCTTGCCTCCTGCCTGGCGAAGAGAGTGCCCTTCCCTCTCTGACTGTCCTTCCCTTACACCAGAGTCTCCTTGCCACAGGCACAGCAAGTACTTGCGGAGCTGGGAGGAAAATTGTCTTTGTTCAGTGAGTAAGTTGACTCTAAAATGATGTATCCTAAACTGATGGTGTTTGGTTAAAGTTGCAGTACACCCTCACCGTTTACCACCAGGGAAATAACTAAAAGAAAGACCAATCCTCTCTCCATTTTTTCTTTTTATTCCCTCCTTTTTTTCCCCTTTTCGTCCTCTGCCAAATCACAATCACTTTTTAGAAAAGCAGAAAACAGCAGGAAATGGTTAAAGAATCCAACCTTTCGGTGTTGGTCAGCTCCCTTGATCATTATTATTTAAAAGATATCTTTCATTAGCTGTTATGTCTGAGAAGAGAGTTAAGGAGTTTGACCTCTGAATTGTGACCAGAGCTTAAGAAGTAAGTAAATAATTAAGTTCTTCTAAGTTCCTCCACTGCCTCTATTCTAAGCACATGAGTCTAAGAGCTACAAGCCCTCTGCTGTCAAGGCTGTAAGTGTTCGGGTGTTGCCATTGTACTGGCATTGTGGCAGACAAAACAAATGACCAGTCCATTTCACTGCCACATTCATCTCCTGCCATCAGTCATCTGCTTTCCCTGTGCTTCCTTTTCCTCCAGCCCGTTCCCATCCCAGGAGGGCCTCACAGTTTAGTTGTCATTCTCCGTAAAGGAAGAATGACGAAATACCCCCGAAACACTGAAAGCGACAGACATATGTAACAGTGTTCAAATAGTCACTCTTGAGATTCCCTGGGAAGAAGATGGATAGGCATTTTGCCCATTTTACAGGTGGGCATACTGTGACTATGATGTTTAGTCCAAGATTTCTAACCTCTTAATTTTG
Organism: Phaethon lepturus; assembly: GCF_000687285.1. Taxonomy (NCBI): domain Eukaryota; kingdom Metazoa; phylum Chordata; class Aves; order Phaethontiformes; family Phaethontidae; genus Phaethon; species Phaethon lepturus. The sequence continues at coordinate 1,887 of NW_010562767.1, forward strand.
AAACTTCCAATCTGTGTGGGGAAGAGACGCATCTTTTGTGTGTGGTAACTGTGACTGAAGTTAGGGGGTAAATTATGGAGGAAACAAAGCCTTGTTTTAAGATGCTGAGCCTCTGTACTCCCAAAACTCCCAGTTTCATGTGAAACTGAAATTTTCAGTTTCATGTCACTGAAAATTATCCCTAGTCTTGTATTTCATTCTGTGCAGACAATATATATAAAAATTACTGAATACTTGTAAAAACTGTAGGTGTTAATAAGCTGTGTAAAATCAGTCAGGGAGTTGGTGACAAAACAATTATTTAAATAGAACAGGGTATTGATTTTTAAGTTTGTTCTTGTTGGTGTGTTTTATTAAGTCAATCCTCTGGTCACAAGAGCATATTTCTCTTCAAAATAAACAGAAAACAACATTTTGTTGTTTAGTGGCAAGTTAGAAAAAATGACCTTTTTCTTTCCAGTAGTCCTAGTTTCTATTAACCACCATTTTAAGGAGACTTGTTATAACACTTCTTTAGATTGCATGTCACAATAGAGTGGTTTAGAAAATAGGCATACCTCAGAGAGGCAGGGTTATGGAGCCAAGATTTATTATCTGCTACTGCCCCAAAAGCAGCAGGTACCTATTAGGATCTACATTAGTTGCATTCAGTAATCTTTTTTAAATAGCTCTGATTCTTCTAAGTGCAATCTGTTCAGTTCTCCTTTCTTAGAACTAGACTTCAATTCTTCTGTTTTTTTCTAAAAGTCTGTAAGGCTGAGGAATTTTGCTGATTCAGTGAAGTCTTTCACTGACCTTATTTGTATGTTTGAAGTACTAACATTTCAGCTCAAAAAATTCCAACCCAAACAATTGGTACCATTAGCAGCAACTCAGCAACTTTTGTTCAAATCTATCTTTTGAAGGCTCTGAAATGCCTTCTTTTGCCCTTAATTTCTGTAACATTTCAGATTTGTTCATCTCTACACAGAGAGAGCTCTCTATACAGCTGTATACCTGTCTATGGATGGAGAAGTATGACTATTAAAAAAAAAAGATCTTGAGAAAGCATGAATTTTGCTAGATCTACAATTAAAGCTACTTATTCTGGTGTCATTCTAAAGATTGCATTTTTTACAGATCAAATGCTGGAGTAAAGAATGATTGTTCACATGGATATAAAATTGCTTTTCTCTGTGCAGAATCTGCAGGGCAATGCTTGGAATTTGTGCAAATATTTAGCCTCGTGGCACTGTGATTCAGAAAGGGGTCAGGCAGTCTGCTGGAATATTCAGCTGCAACCTAATAGCAATTCTTAAAATACTCCAGCTTAAAATGCCACTCAGGGAAGACTTACTTAGTCTTTTCTCAGTCGTCTGTTGAGTCAGTCACTTGTGAAAGGGCAATAAACAGGAAGAAGTTCAGAAATAAGAACGGCAGCCTTCGATAAATCTCTCAGTTTTCATGAACTCCCTTCTTCAGTTCAGAAAAAATGAAAAATTCTAAAATACATGAGCAAAGCATTTGAGGTTTTGCAATATATTTAGGTTTCTCTTGAAGAATCTAGAAAAGGTTTCAAAAAGGAATGAATTCAAATGAGAATGTTAAATCTATTCAGAAATTACTGTTTGCATATGTTTCTGTATATTGTGCAGAGCTTTGCAGGGAGCTTTGCTGTCTCCTGTGTCCAAATTCAACTTCATAATCCTTAATTTCATGCTGACCCAGACCTAGTGATGTATGGAGCAGCCTAGGAACAGTTGCAATGGTATTATAGACATAGGCATTTTGATATCGATAAAAATGAAGGACACTGTGGTTCTCCCCACTTCTCATGGTGTACCCTGCTGTCCACAAAGTGCCCCATCAGTTGGGTAGTCAGAACAGCTGGTACAGAATCTATTCAGACGTACAGCTCCAAAATACCTCCCTTGCATTGCTACCCTAAATATGCTTGTTAACTCTTCTTACTTCAGTACAATAGCTCTCACGTTTATTTTCATTCTCTACTATCTTTAGCAGACTTTGAGAGTGTTAAACAGTATTTGTTTAGTCATGTGGCCCTTCCCCATTTGGCAAACACCAGTCTGTTTCCTGTCTTTTTAATGATTTCATTGCTGTGCTTAGTATTTTACTTTCTCAGAGTGGTGAGAGTTAAGGCTTATGGCAGAGTTGCTCCTGCAAAGTCAGCAGGGGTGGCACACAGGATTGTTTTCTCATTACCTCAGGGGGGGAAAAATGGTTGGCCTTTAAGATATGTGTGAATCTGTGACTTTCACAGCCAGCTTGGAAATAAAACCCATGCCAACTTGCCTTCTGATTCCAAATTTCTTCAAGGATTAATGGGACTGCAGCAAAACACAGCTTCTTCTGTACTGAGCAGTCCTCATCATCTTTCTTGGATCTGGGGAAACTCAGTCCAAGCAGACACTTAAAGGAAACGTGGAAAAATCTGGCAAATACTTGAGAGAGAATGACACTGTGAGCGCCAACAGGAAGCAGGGTGTTACAAATACAGGAGCTTAGAAAACTATATTGAACATCATCACAATGAGACATATCCATAAGGGTCACATTTGAGGTGATTTCCTTTATTTAAAAAAAATTTTTATTAAAGCCAATAGACATTTTTGCTTAAAACAAAACAATCGTGAAGGGTAAACCTCAGGGTTCAGCCCATTCAATATTCTTTGCATAATGCCCAGCAACATGCAAAGCCATTTTCCTTAAATAACTGGGTGTCATTAGCACATGGAGGCTTTACCATCAATCTTTACTTTTATTTCATATAAACCATCATGAAGTCATTTAGCATTAGTAGAAACCCTATGGATTCACATGCTGTCATTTAGCATTAATTAATGTATCATTGTTTAAATTGTCTTAGCCCCCATCCAATAGCTGGGAAGCTCTCAGAAAGTTCTCAAAGGGATCAATTTATTTTCTTTGCCTTCATCGTTGCAGCCCATACTCGTCATGCACATATGTACTGAACGACAAAAGGATTCCAGGTGCTTAGCCATCCGAAGAGGACAGCTTAATCACACAGCAGCACAGTTGTGTGCATATGTTTGAGAAGCAGAGAAAATCTGTACCAAAAGTTTTCTTCAAGGTGTGTGAGTCCTTACAATTCCTGTTGTAACTGTAGAGCAGGATAGGTCCTCAGCCCCTCTCAGGGTTTAGCTTTCTCTCTGTAGGCAGTGATTTTTCAGACTCACCACCTCCGAAAAAGCTATGTCTACAGCATTCCTCTAGCTCCAGCTGGGAACCATTGGGGGCAAATTACAGTTCAAATATCTGACAGAGCTTCTGACAGCGAAAGCTCTTGTGAGCCTCAGGATGGTTCTTCGAGTCAATCCCATAGTTAGATGAGATTTCATTAAAATAAAAGATTGGAGATGTCTGCAAATATTTGAGTAGTAAACTGTATTGTGTGCATTGTACCATCACACTGATGACACTCACTGTTTAATCTGTCATAATTACCATTGTAAAGTACGTTTTTTCAGAGGTTTACAGTACAGCTGTTTTGTTCACTGCACATTTTCAACCTCTAAGCTGTTTCTCTTTTTCCCTTTAAAAACAAATTAAAATCGATTTGACTGCTTGGAGAGCGCTCTCGTAGAGAGAGCAAAACAAAAAGAGCCAGGGATGTTGTTATGCAGAGCTGGACCAGATCCTCCTTACTGGTTGTGCATGAGGCTGAGTGATACTCAAGCGCCTGTGCCTGGAAGGAAGGGGGCAGAAATATTCCATCTCACTTAGTGAACAGGAGGTATGAATTTGCTTGTGGAGGTTGCAAAAAGAAGAACCAATTAGACCTGTATTTTTTATGTCCCTTCATGTCCCAAGAAGACATGGTGGCAATCTCATGGTTCAGTAAGGTGGACTGTGAGAGAAATGGCTCTCTAATGAACACTTGTTGCTGTCTTCCCTGGCAGTGGGATTTCCACTGTAAAGATGAGGTCCTTTTCTTTGCTAACAGCTTTGTTCCAGGGATCTCAACAGCAATGTCCCTCCCGCATGCTTCATCCCTTCAAGATTCTGTCCTTACCCTTACTCTGCCAGGCAGCAAGTATGGAGTACTTCCCACTGGTGTCCTGCTCATATCTGTAACTTGCTGTGGTGGTGGCTGTGATGTGAAACTTAAATATAGGGACAGGGAAAAATCATGGCCTGCTACATTGCTTTATTGATTAGAAAGAAAGAATAAGCTGTGTTTTAGGATGATAAATGTGGGAATCTGGAGATCTAGCTTCAATTCTCTCTTTTGCCATAGGTTTCCTAGGGAAGAGCTAATTTCTCAGTGCCCAAGTTCCTCTCATAAGACATGGCCAGTGTTTCATAGCAATGCTGAGTGGATAAGTAGCCCCTGGAAGGGAACAAATCTCTAGGATGCACAGAGCACACAGCACCCCTGCCTTGGGGGTGGCTGTCATTGGGATTGTTTTACTTGCCCCTGAAATGCAGTAGCACAGCCTGGTGGAGAGGCCACCAGCTCTTCGCAAGCAGTGAAGAGCGGCTGGAAGCGAGCAATTCCTTATTGCAAGACCGAACCAGCTCCTTCCCGTGTTTCAAGAGTGGGCACTGCAGCACAAGGGGAGACTCTCTGGGAGGCCAGTGCATCTGCATAGCTTCCCATGTCGCCATGCAGGGCTCTTAGGCACTGAAAATGTGGCAGCCTGCCTGAGCTAATTATCTCCCCAGCTCTGGAGAGGGCTAGTCCAGGCATGGCACTGTGCTGACACAGTCTTCCTGCTGCCGGTTCCTCGGCTGGCCCCATCCAGGGAATCCGAGGGCTGCGCTCTGTTGCAGAGCGTAGCTATGCCTATAGGAACTTTTCACAGTTAGTTGCAATGCTGGAAAAGTATTTAATTCACTGCTGTGCAAATAGCCCTGTGGGCTACAGCTAGGGAGGAAAATAGGCATGTTTCTCTTGTGCTACACCGTGTAGTCTGTGTGGGCAGAAAGACAGAGCGTTGTCAGTTGTAAACCCCTGACACAAGGTCAGACAAGAGCTGTGCCCCTGCAGAGGCCTGGCTGGCCAAACTTCCCCCTTGTCTGACCTTCTCTGAGCTCATTCAGGGATGTCTTTGGCCCAGTAAATTCAGATAAAGCAGCTGTGATTGCCCTAACACAAAGCTTCCTGGTTTTGCTGGTATGTATTTTAAGCTTATTGCTATTTCAGTGCAGTTTTGTGCATTTCCTATTTGAACAGTTCCTGTCGGAAGCATGTATTGTTTGAGAAGACGTGGCATTAATTACTGTGTGAATTATTTGTTGTGTGGGTACCATGGAAGAAATAGATGGGAACTATTCCAAATGGTCTTTAATGAGTTCAGTCATCCAAGATCCTGATTTCCATCTCATAAATAATAAACTGTCCTCAATATGCTAATTCAAATTTGCCTTCAAATTGCTTATTTTAATTTTGCAGAGGAAATAATCAAGAAGAAAAAGTTCTGGAAAATGCAAGCCTGCCCTGTTTCTGTGGCAGGGCACTTAGAGGTTGCAATGTCTCGTCCTCTTCCTCATGCTAAGTCCTGAGACAGTGAGCATGTGACTAGGCTGGTAATGGTTTCACATTGTGAAGAGTGAAATTTGAAACATAAAGAGTGAAAATATATATGAAATCTTTGCTCCATAAAGGGAGGGTCCTTAATATAACCTTACGCAGTGAGCTCTTTGCCATCTCTTTTTGATGGGATCACCAGTCTCAATTTCCGCTGCTCATCGTTTGCTGTTTGGGCCAATGGAGGCCAGAAGTGCTGCTCTGACAATAGACCTAGCCTCTGGCAAGGTAATAGTGTGTGCTCAGCAGTGACCCATCTGCTTCATCAAATGCAGCATCAACAGTCTTTCAGACAAGTCTCATCTAGTCTTGCAGTAGCGGGTGATGATTTTTCAAAAAGCATTCTCATATTTGCGGATGCTTGTGCAAGGCGTGAACATACCAGTAACTGGACTAATGATTTACCACTCTGCTAACTATAAATAGAAATGTTTCTGCCCCATGCAGGCAAATCATTACACACAGAGAGTTTGGTATCGATACAACAGTTAGCCATGAGATTATTCTGTTCTGAAAACATCCTTTTAATTCTTTTTTTTTTAATCCTCTCAGCAGTAAACACATATCATGATTTTGCATGAACCTGTGGTCTCCGGGCTGTTTGTAAGTCCAGACTAAACAATAGTACATAGCATAGCAAGAAAAGAAAAAGAAGTGTATTTTGGACATGTATTAGCTGGTCGCACATCATTCAGATTTGTTAAGGTTTGATACTGGATAAATAGACAGGAATAGGAGGTTTGGATGGTCCTGCAGGCACATCTTTGGAAACACAGTTGCAGAAATTTCATTTCAAGAGGCAAACCAGTGAAAAAAACCCGAACAAGTTACTCTATTTCCTGCCCTGGAAGGAATGACAGCTTTTTGAAAACATTAATATCCTCAGTCAGGCATTGCAAATATTAGTTCTCAGTTCCTTCAAGGGATAAAAAGAGATAAAAATAGAAGCCACTCTGAAACCTCCCAGAGGCTGACAAATGCATTCATTCATGTCTTTATAATGACATCTTTCACGAAGGCCTTGACACTGGAAATTCTCAGAGGAGGATTCTTTCCCCCCAATACTTTCTCACTTCTGTTGAACGCTGTCTGTATCATTGTGAGCAGGCAGGGGGTAAAATACTTTCTGAAACCTCAGCTGTGCTTTTGGAGGCTGATCTTAAACAGGAAAAAGGCTTATTCTCCTGAGTGCACCCAGAACGTGGTGCTGTGACCTGGAGCGGCGTGGGAGTATCTGGCTGTGGTGGGACAGCTCATGTGAGAAGGGATGGCTGTGTGCGATTCTCAGCAAGGGGTGAGTGGAGGGCAACTCCTGCATCTCAAATCTGTGTGTGAGAAAGACACACTGCACAAAACAGTTGTCAAATCTGCAGCAGTTTTCATTTCACTCTCTACTCTCATTTGTATGTCTTCCCAGTTTGTTGTTCTCTACTCTGAGGCCTGTATTCATCCCGCCTTGCGGAGGCAACCTAGTGACATTTACCCTCTGCTGCAGGGCAGGAGAGGCTCTTCAGGCAGGAGAAGCTGTCGGGTCTTCAGATTAACTCTCTGAGGAGCCTCTTTTTCCCTGTTGATTGTACAGGAACCAAGGCTTGTTTAGCCGGCTTGGTTAAGTGTCTACAATTGAGTGGGGTCATCTTGATCTCTACATTTAAATCTTTGGTAAGGTTGGCAGGCAAACAGAGCAGTCAGTTGCTTTATTTTTCTTACACCAATTTTAAGAGTCTTTTTCACCACCAGAGCATAAAGCAAAGCCCAGCGCATTGCTTGCATCGACACTGGGAGCTAAAACTGGAGCCTGAAATGGTATTGTTATTGCAGGTAGAACTTGTCTGACCAGATGCAGACTGAACATAGAGATGCATAAAGACGAACCCCGAAAGACTCCCTTTCACTTCTCACACTATAAATGAACCTGGAGTGGATAGCTCAGGGGTAGCCATGTACATCTAGAGATATGTAGGTTAATTGCATCCACAATACCTGCAGAGCTCCCTCCATGGCAGTCATTCCAGAGCAAGGGATCAGCCACACAGGTGAACTAAAGATGCAGGACTGAAGGGCACCACTCGAGTCATCCAGTCAGTGCCTCTCAAACTGCAGAAAGGCATGCTGCAGATGCGCAGTCCTGCGCACTGTAGCTCACCTCACCTTGGGATGCTGTACATTTCCAGGGTCTCACAGACCCTCCAAGTCTGTGCTAGAAGACCAAATGCCACAACAATTGTGCCACAGGAGGAGAACAGAAGAGATCAAGGGCACTTCTCTGTCCTCCTGGCTAGCAGGAGATTTGCTGGGTGACATTTGCAGATGCTTCTGGACCACGCACTGTGCTGCAGAGGAAAGCAAACAAAAACCAGCAATCTCTGATGAGCTAATCTGGAAGAGAATTGCTTCCCCATTCCAAATCTGGTGATTAGCTCAACCCTGAGCATGTGAACAAGCACAGACAGCTGATGGATGCTGATACCTTGAGGAGCACTGATGAACCTTACATCTCTCAGTGACCATGTTTACACCCTTAACTGACCCAACATGAAGTAAAATACTCTATCTTAAATCCCTGTGAAAAAAGATTAAGGGGGTCATGAAAAAGTATATCATTCAAGAAAAGTGTCAGCCCTGGGAGTATAACCTTAATTATGAAGCTATACTGGTCTAATTTTACTCCTGTAATTTCCCATGTACACAACAAGAAGATCTCCAGGTGGGGGGGTATTTTTTTCTTTTGTAAACAAAGGCTTTGCTTTCTAATGTACTGCTGTTTGGCACAGTCTTTGAGTGTGCAAAAGGCAGATCTTTAAACAATGGTCTGTGATCTTATCTGATCTGCAAGCTGGAGGATATATCATCAATATAATTTGTGGCAGGATATTTGCATAGATGTGGTGAAATGTATTGGAAACTCCTCTGAAATCACACAGGCAAAAAGGAGACAGTATTAGCTTAAACAAGTGAGGCTATCTGCTTAAAGGCTCCGTGAATATATGTTCTTTCTAGAATAGGAAATCACAGTTTGCAGGCACTTAAAGCCAGCTAAGAGAAAACATGCTGGTTGTGATTTTCTGTTACCAACATATTGGATCACACAGGGAACCCGTAACTACATACAGAGAGTTTCAGCTGTCGTTCACGGGTTTGCATATGGCTCTGTAACTCCATTGCTGGTATCTAAAGACTGTTCTTGGCCCCAAAGGAAGGAGGGCTGAAGGGCTTGGCCCCAGAGAAGGGCGGCTGCCATTCTGAAGTCGTTAGTGTAGGTGAGAGGTGGCATTCTGCAAACGACCACTGCTGTCACAAAATTAATTGGTTCCTCTGCTGGTGTTCTTGAAAGGAGCTACTAAACAAATGGACATTGCCAGTGCTGTTCAGGAGAGCAAGCTAAATTATCATAATAGACCCTTCTGGCAAAAAGCTCTGTGCGTCACTGAGAGGTACTCCCTTTGCGTCAGGGTCAAGGTACATATTAGTACAATTTAGGGACCAAGTGCAGCTGATGGTGTCAGTGAGTCTACTCATACTTTGGAAAAAAATATGCTTTAGATTCTACAAGCAGTAGTTGTGGCCACTTTCACATATTCTGCGCTTGTTTGAAGGAAATAAACTGTGCTGTACTTTACATAATAAAGGGCTTCTCTTCTTGAACAGTACTTATAGTTGTAACCTAGCAAAAATACTAGGGAAGCTGGAAACATCAACTTTGCCCAGACAACAAAAAACTTTCCTTTATATTGTGCCAGTGGTTGTACCGTCTGGAGCCCTGATGCCATAATGGGATGTGTGAAGGCTAGAGATAATGTAAAGCTCCAGATCTGGAACTGAAGCTTCTCCAATGTGAGAAGTGTTGGTGTTGGTTATGCTCCATGTCTAGCTGCTTTTTAAGTTGCGAAAGATTCCATTTCTAGTATAACACCCTGTAAAAAAAGAGCATGCACTGACTTCTCTTGTTAAAATTCCTTTCAGTTTCTTAGGGTTTTTTTCCCTTTATTAGTTAGGAATGGTAGAGGTCTGTGGAGCTTTGTAAAGTACCTTTTAAGCAAGGGTGAAACATATTAATCATGCTGCAAATCCTGCCTGCTGGCTGATGGGGTGCCTCTCTGTGCTGGTGTACAGGCCTGCCAGAGCCCTGGGGGAGCTGTATGCACATGTGGGCACCTGATGTATGGGTTACCTTGCAGGGATGGAGAACAGCTGAGAGATGAAAGAGTGAAAAGCAACGAAGTTCTGCCAGATGCAGAAAGTAGATGAGCAGAAGGAAACCCAAAACTATGCATTTTCACTGTCACTTTCTTTGTCACTTCTTCAGACAAGTGTGACATCCGAGTAAACCACATTGTCCCTTTTTCTTGTCCTTGACTGTATTTGTATCTTTGCATTTATTGTTAGGTTTTGTTGTGTTATCAGCTTCCAAGAGTGGTATGCCAAATTAGATATTTCTGCTCCAAGCTGTAAGTCTCCCAGTAGAACAAGTGAGTTTGGTTTCTTCCCTAAAAGTTCAGAATGTCCTTACCTTCTCCTAGGGTCCTCCATGGGCTACTATTCTGGTTAAATTCAAGAGCTTGGTTCCGGAGTCTTTGTTGCATGAGGGAGATCAGGCTTCTTCCTTTGAGAGCTTGCTCCTGACCGGAATGACCAAGAAACTGAAACAAGGGCACGGTGAGGCTGGGGAAGGTTTGCTCACTGATGTAGCTCGTTAGAGGACTTTGCTGCCTTGCTACTAAGCCATTTGGTTCTGCCAAGTTTCTTGATGAGAGCTGCAGGAGTAACAATAGAAAAGTAGGTCAGGAGTAGATCTTGTAAATCTACTCAAAGGGCCAAGAGCACAGTTTGTGTAGAGGATGAAGAAAAGAGAGAAAGGAAAAAAAGAAATAGGAACATTTTAGGGTGAAGGGAAGGAGGGGAAAGCCAGGAGCTTAGGTGGGACTTTGTGTGTGAACCATGATGTGTAATTATACACCTGATTACAGATTACTTTCTTACAGTGTGTGAAAAATTCTTCAGTTTCTTCAGCAGGGCTTTCATTAGCGCTTCTGAATCTCTTATTCTGCAGTTGTTATTAGCAGCAAGGCCAGCCTGCCTGCCTGCAGGGATTTTGACTATACGCTGGGTGAGCAATGTGCTGGCCTGCTGTATACACACTTCAAGTGTGTAGCTGCACCCCTACTGAGACCCAGGGATAAGCAAGAGCAGAAAAACAAGAGCTTTTGCAGGATGGGCGGTTTCCTTTGAAAAGTGGTAGGCATGTGATTTCTTTAAAGGGAAGAAAATCAGTAGAAGAATTTTTTAGGTTGGAAAAAACACCATCCCCAGTGTTGTCTTTGGGAGTGAACTTTCAAAACACATCTCTGTTTAGGCAATGTGCACTGCTTATCCAGCATGCACACAGCATACACCTCCACTTGTTATTCAGCTGAACTTTTTGCCATGCTGGCAAAACTTCTTACAAACAACTGGTTTCATTATTTTTTTCTATTTAGGCCTAAAATCCTAGGAGGATTCTGTAACACACAGTTTAACTCCTGACACACTGCAGTGTAATCTGATTTTAAGCAAAATCTGACTGTGGCTCTTCCAGTACATCCACAATTCCAGCTAGCTTCCACCAAACACTGTATACATCTACATTATATATTATTTTTTCTGCTTTCTATTAGAACCCTTGTTGGCTATTAGGGTTTTTGCTGTTCATTTCTTTTTGAGTGCTTTTAACTTGTTTTTCACTTTTGTTTTCCTAGCAGTTACAATACAAGTTTAAATAACCATGTTACTGTGATACACTGTTTCAGCTGAAGTAAAAGCTCTTTAGCATACTTATTGACTCAGAGAAAGTGGGACTGAGAGAGGAACAGGATTTATTCTTACCAATGTCATCCTTTCATGTGGAAATTTCCCCTTAAAAATTATTTTGCATTTGGGACAGCTTCCTGTGGATCGGGCACTTTCTGCATTTAGTGGTACAAGCCAGCACATTTCCCCACCCTCAGTTCAACTGAGTGCAGCGCTGCCTGCTGATTTTCCCCTGTCAATAATTATTACACCAGTTGATAGGCAATGAGCGTTTTATAAATGTTCAAACGTTTTTTTATACATATATATATAAATTATTAAATGTTTAAACAAAACAGAACAACATCTTCCTTGCATCTATCAATGAGAGATTTTTTAATCTCCCTTTGGCAAATTCTCTCATTTTCCTTCTGAAAGTTGGAAACCCCTGCCAAGAAAACACACACAGGACACTCTTTGTTATCATCATAAGACAGAGTTTTGAAGGAGTGCTGTCAACTTAGACAACTACGTTTCTGCCAGAAATGTTTTATCTCCTAGTGTTACGAGGACAACATGAAACTCACTGGGAATTTAGGGAGATCTATTTCTCCTTGGTTTTCACTTTTACTTCCTCCTTCTGACAGTGTTTTTCTCACGACCTAGCCTCAAGCTTTCCCTGCAGCCCATCACTGAGCTCCCTGTCCTTGTACAATGAGAGCACAGGCCAGTTTTAAACATACAAGCGGAGAGCTCCAGTACATGTGCAGGAGTCACAGATGTCCAACAGTAAAGCTGTTTTGAAATTAGGGTTGGGTTTTTGTTTTGGTTTTTAGTTTATCTGAAAATCTTGGTGGTTTCTCTTTAGACAACCCTATATTTATCTGGAAGATAGGTCTGATGTGGACAGGGGTAGTTCTCACCTGCAAATTCCCTCCTCCTGCAGCTGCAGGCCTCTGTAAAGGCACAGATGTACCAGGGGAGGAGCAGGGAACTTGTACACTGAGGAGTTAGTAGCCCGCAGGGAGTGGTAGTGATGGATAGGAGCTATTTATATTTTGGGCAGTGACCACAAAAGTCCACTGCGGAGTGGCCTGGGACCACGGGCTGTACTTGTTTCGGCACTGGCAGCGTCCCCAGGGAGCAGCACATTGTGAGTGGCCCCACACAGTTGGCAGAACTGAGCAGCCTTGTGGAAATGTTCCTACATACTCTCACTACGATGAGTGCCGAAATGCATCTTTACTATCCTGACAAACTGTTCTCTGCTCAGATGGAAATTTGAAACACTGAATTTTTTTGCTTGGCCTTCATCTGGACTTGTAGCATGGCCATGAAGGTGCTGTGTGCTGTTTCCAGATGGCTGGAGGTATCTGACCCACCTGCCAGGTGCCTTTTGTTGCTGCTTGCACGTCCTCGGTGGTGGCCGTGTTTGGTGCCCTCTCAGCATTCCCCTGGGCAGCACGGGTGGCTGAGCTGAGTCACGGGTTGGTAACAACTCTCACCGACGGAGGATCTGGCCCCTCATGCGCTGTAGTGTCCTGTCCGAAAAAAGTCCGATAAACAAAATGCAGTATATAATCTGCAGCTTGCAACGAAGGATTTAATTAATTTATCTCTTGGCATTTTATGCTTTATTTCTGCGTGCTTTTCAAATCAGATCATAGAATCATAGAATCATTTATGTTGGAAAAGACCTGTAAGATCATTGAGTCCAGCTGTTAACCTAGGACTGCCAAGTCCACCCCTAAACCATGTCCCTGAGCACCACATCTACATCTTCTAAATCCCTCCAGGGATGGTGACGCCAACACCTCCCTGGGCAGCCTGTTCCAATGCTTGACAACCCTCTCGGTGAAGAAATTTTTCCTAATATCCAATCTAAACCTCCGCTGGCACAACTTGAGGCCATTTCCTTTCATCCTATTGCTTGTTACTTGGGAGAAGAGACAAATATAATACTTTCTGAGCTACATCAGACTCTTTGCCGTTTTTGTTGTGCATCATGTCTTTTCCTCACACTGTCTTTCAGTGGCTAGCATTTCCCAAGTGTTTTCTAAGGAACCTGTATAATCTTTTGATTATAGTAAGTATATAGTAGTTTATGCACTTTTACATAATTTGCTATTTGTAGCGTACATTAACTTAATGTTCCTTATGAGTTACAAGACTGTCTTTACTCATGAATTATGTGCCTTACTGAATAGGTTCTCTTTCTCAGGGAGCTCAATACTAGTTTTCAGTTAGAGGAAATCCTGAGTGTACGTTATCTTTCTCCCTTCCTTTTGTAATTATTATTACACTTCATTTCTAGATCATTTTCAACCAAAGTTATGTGGCAGGCCAATGAGGAGTTAAGATTTAGATAAAGCAGAACTGTCACAGTTACTATTTTGGGGGTAGGCGCAGAAATATTTGGAATGCTTTGAAGCCGTTGTTACGGTCTTTTAACTCCTCTAAGCTGGGAGATACTTGGGCAGGGGGAGAAAATGAGTCTATTTTTTTCCCCGTAAGTTGGATGATGCATATATATGAATTGCTTACTGATATGACTTAACTGTATGAGCAGAATAACAATGATCTTACTGTGCTCTCACAGGAGTATTTCTCAAAGATTTCCTATATGCCTGAATTTTGTCCCCCATCCCATTGCTCTGTCTTTTAATTAAATTTTACCCTGAATTGATTACATCTAGATTTTCCCATGGGGCTGTAGAAATGAATTTAGTTTTATTCTCCTGTCTGTAAAGCTTGTTGTTTAAATCTTTTCTCTCTCTGTCCCTTTTTTTTAAAGAAGATTTGCTGATTGCAATTTGATTACCTGTTCAGCTTTTTACAAATTATGTTACTCTAATTGAAGCTAGAAATAGAAATACAATAAATGTCTCTAAGTTAACCTCAGAAATGTTTGATTTCGTATTATTCTATTCTGCTCATCTCAAGATTCTGCGTTATAGTCAGATACTTTTTAAGTCTCTCTAGAAAATACTAAATTAAAAAAACAACAAAGCAGAATACTTGCATTTATTCAGTAGCTCTCCGTAGAGACTGCAGATGTGGACAAATGCTGAGCTTATTGTCATTTTCTAAATAAGACAACTGTTATCTTGGTGGAAACCAGGACTTTTTAAAAAGTCAGATTTTCAAAAAGCTCCTCAGGAGTTGAGAGGCATGAGTCTCATTCAAAGGTGGATTTACACCAACCAGAGATTCCTTTTATATGGGGGAGGGGGGTGACATTATCAGAGGGAAAAGCAAATTCACTTTGTATATGTCTTTGAATGAATTCTGCTTGTGGGCAAATGTGGCTATCTGCAGCAGAAAAGTGATATTCTTCAACGCTTCAAGCTGTCCCGAATTCTCACTTCAGCATTAAGTTGTGCGTAAACACTTGTCTGGCTGGAGAGGCTTCTCTTCACAGCATGCTTTCCCGACGCAGCGGTCCCGGCAGCGCTGTCCACAGCAGAGCGTGGACATACGTGTCCTACGTATTTCGCACAGCAGCGTTTCCATATTAACCGTGTGCTGTGGGACACCGTGGAGCTGCTGCTCCCCGGCTGTTTGCCTTTCGGGCCCACGCTCCGCCGTCTTCTGATGTATAGCACAGAAACCGTGTACTTCGCTGCAGCTTAACTGAATTACTCCTGTGTCACCCAGGCCCCGTAATGCTATAAAGGCTGGTTAACATATATATGAAAGCCATGGCTCACCACTGCGCTTTCCGTGACACATGCTCTTGTCAAAGGCTTTCATCACACAAAACCATTAGAAAGTCATGACCGCTACTGAAAAGGTCCAGAAACAGGACTAACAAGTAAGGAAATCAAGAAGCGGCCCCCCTTGGGCTTCAGATGGGGAGGGGAATCTCTTGATTTAGTCACTTTTTATTTTCTATGCCCTCTCAGCACACGGTGCTAAAGCAGTTAATGCCTCACGCCGAAGGCCTCTTGCTGCCTGACACCTGCAATCAGCAGCTGATCACTTGGCTGGGAAGTCAATATATGCAATGCTGAAACCACAGCACCCCTTTCTCTGAATGCCACAAAGCTGCAGGAGGGGCACCCAACAGCGCCGTAGGGCATACAGTAAGCTATAGGGTGCACGTTTGTTTTTTGTGTGGTCAACAGTTACGTACAGAGAGCCCCTGTGGAAAGTATCATGTCCCCCAGGATCAGAGATAGCGTACTACCCGCTGTGAGAATGCGATGATGACGACAATGCTGCTAAAGCACACCAAAGGCCAATTTGCAATATGTTGCTCATATTGTTCGCTCGAGTAATTATTATAATCCATTTGCCTGTAAATGTGCTTTCTGTTGTTATATCATTAACCTTAACAATGTCAACGTGCTCCCCACATGCGGTTCCATTATACAACTGCACAGGGTAAGAGTGCGGGACACGTCTCATGCAGGGAGGAGTGCTCACAGCCCAAGCTTTACCGATGCCGGAGGAGAACTTCAAGTCCTATGCACAGAGCCTGGCTGTGGAGAGGCACTTGCTTCTCTGCAAAGGGTAATGGGGAGCCGTTTATTCGGCCACTGCCTGACTGCTGCGGGGAGAGGAGGATTTTCTGCCAGAGATGTGGGTCCTGGGAAAAGGCCACATCCCTAGGGAGCAGTGGTGTCCACAGGGCAGGTTGGGCAGAGCAGCCACAGCAGCACGTGGGAGGTGCTTCTTTCCTCCTTTATTCAGTGGCGTTACTCCCAGTTAGCACCTGTGGAAGCGAGAGAGGAGATGAACCATGTTTTCAAGGTTTTGTGCTTTTCAGAGTGCTGTGAATGCGAAGAGGTTGTTTTGAGGCTATTAGCCACTTACACATATAGCAGAAATAAAAAAACACAGATGAACAAACTCAGACTGTTCTCTGCTGCACAGAGGTCTGCTTACAGAGCTTGGACTGCACATAGAGAGTCTTTACAATCAGCTAAAATGTAACACAAAATATGATTTGTAACCGTAAGTTCTTTCCTCTCACAGCTCACAACACAGTTGTGGGGTTTTTTTTTCACTGAAGTAGGAATAATCTTAATACTGGTTCTCTTACCCCAGATAAAACAGGTTGGTCATTTTCCATGGGATTGTCATCAAGAAGGTTTCTATGTAAAGATGGCTACTAGTTACTGCATCCGGGATTTCTAAGTAGATTTAATAATATCTAGTTATCTGAAGGGACAGAGAACACTGGTCCTTTAAACAAAAACTATGTGATGCTGAGGGATTTAAGACATTACTGAGCAGATGTCTTTAGCTCACAGTGTAAGAGGGACGGAATTGCTATCTAAAGAGCAGCCAGGCTTCTTGGCTCCCAGTGCCTAGCCCACACTGCAGAAAAGAATGTCCTTTCATCAGCCCGTCTCTGGTAGTCTCTGTGGAATTGCGCGGGGGCTCACGTTGCACCTCCAGCTTGGGGCTGGCCTGCAGGTGCCTGCTGGGGGGTGACTGGGGTACTTAGCTCTGTATCTTACACCATTTGCAGTAGGGGTTGCCACTGGATATTTTGGGGCTTCCTTTATACCTCTGTGGCCTTTCTTTCTTACAGCACTGACCTAGAGCTGGGAGAAGGGATCTCACCTTGGCTTTCTGCTTTCTACATTTTGGAGAGTGCCTGATCTCACAGTGGGTATCTGGACAATGCAGCTCAGAGGAGGATGCCCAGCTTCATTCATGCAATGTGCTATGTTGGCCCTAATGGTTAGCGATAACTTCTGCAGTAGTCACTGATGGTCATTTTGGACAGAAGCATGCAGATACTGTGGGGATGATCTGCAGGCAGACTTCTGGGCATGATGCTGCCCAGTTTCCTACTTTCATCTCTGCCTCTGAGATGTTAATGATTTTTCTTGGAGCATCTACATAATATTTCCAATATATGGGAGATATATTTAACTTCCTGAAAAGGGTTGCAATAGGTCACCCATTCTACATGCAGTTTGTTGAGAATCACTAGCCGAAAGCGGACTCCAGTCAAAGCTTTTGGGGGATTTACTCTGGCTTTGAACAAGTGTCAGAAGCGCAAAGAGCAACACACTTGAGCTGTGGCGGGGATTTATTCTGAGGCCACTCCACGTCTGACACACACGCTCTGGTGTCTGTCTTGTGTTTGCTGCGTCCGAGCTGTTACTGTCCCAGTCATCCACCCCATTCCTTTGTCATAGTTTATCACCAGCAAATAAGTGGTGGTGGAGGGAAAAAAAGAGACCTGTAACCATGTCAGGTGCTGTGTTGTGTGTTTCAGTGCAAACAGCCCTTTGCTGATGGTTTACTGTGCTGGGTAGCCGGCCAGGAGCTCATCTGCCCGCTGCTACCAGCTGGGGTGAGGGGACATATGGCAGAGGACAGGGCTGAGGCAGTTTGCCCCGGTTGGAGGAAGACCCTGTCCTCTAGCCCAGACTTTGGCATTAGTCTCAGAACAGTTTCTGTCTTACAGCAAACCCTCTTCTATATAAATACGAGTGCAGAAATATATTAAAAAGTCTTAATTGGCCTTTCAGCAGGCCAGTCACTTCGCATTATCATTGGGCAGTTGGCCATGGGCATGTTTGCCAGTGACCCAAAGGAGGGCAGAGTCCCCTCTCTCTCTCTTTCATTTAGCCTCCTACAGCTGGGTGCTGCTGCTTTCGTGCCCGGGTGATGCGGGGGTCTGGGTGACGCAGCTGGATGCCATGCTAGCTGCGAGCGGGAGGACCGACGGGCCTGGGCAAGGCGGCACATCCCCCTCTTTAAACCCCGCCTGATGAGTACTACTCTTAACCCCATGCGGTTTCTCTTATCAGCAGCAAAGAGATTATTGATGAGAGTCTCAGGGCTGACCAGAAGACTGAGCTATATAGCTGCCATTGAAATTAATGACAGTTACACGGCTCAACCCGCCAGCTGGCTTTGGCAGAACCAGTTTCTCCCTGTCTGTGCTTGTTTACTGGAGAGCCTTGCCGTAAGGAGTTACAAGTAGCAGAGAACGCAGTAGTATTCAGTTGCTGTAGAGGCTAAAGAGAATTAGATGCTCCTTTTTTGCCAGATCCCCAGCTGCTGTAAACCGGCTGCTCTCTGCTAAAGTCAATAGAGCTATACCAATGTGCTCCAGCTCAGGCTTTGGATCTTTCAGGCTGTATCGGAGTATCTGCCATTTCCCTTTGCAGGCGAGTGAAACATGAATGAATGTGGAACAAGATCTTGCAGTCAGGGCATTTTAATAAATAAAAATATATTAACAAAAATCAATGCGAGGCCTTGCTCCTGTCAGCATTTGTTCTGTTTTCTGCCCCACCCCACTCCTCCTTTGTTCACTGTGATTGCGTCTGCATCGCTATGGTAACTAATGAATGATTATTTAATTTACCAATCTCTGGATGCGGCAGTTTAGTGTCTAAAATATTCCAGCGTTGTCTGACATACATACACACATGCACAAATATACAGTCTGTCACACAGGAAAAACTTCAGATGCTTGATATTCTTATTTTAAGCTAAAGCTGTTTACCTGTCTCTTCAAATGGGATGTGAGAGCTTTATCTACTGTGACGATGGCCACAAGCTAAACTGTACATGCAGATAAACATAGTTGTATTATTTCATGTTTAGTGTCAGTAGGTGTCTGATGGCAGCCGGCACACCTGAAATGAAGGCAGCACCATTTACATCCCAGCGGATTTCTGCCCAACTCCCAGGTCTTAAGAGTTCTTGTATGTTCACAGGAAGTTTTCAGAAGAAAAGTGGTATTTCATGTTTGTAAGAGCCAGTCTAAAACTGTTGTTTTGAAGGAGTGAAAGGGGAAGAACAACTGCCACTGGCTTTTCAAAGGGATGGTGGGCCTTCAGCCATCTGAAGTCTTCAAGAAAGGAATAAGCAATTGGGGGAGGAATGCTAGGGCAGCTACGTCGTCTTCCTTGGGGCTGATGTAGGCGAGGACTGACTGGAAAAGGTAGATCAGCATCTGCTTTCATCATGTTTTCTCCCAGCTCTCTACCTATTTCAGTGCTTTGATGAGCAGGAGATTTTCAGGAGATCCCCAGACACTCAGGTATGTTTTCACTTGAAGGGGACTCAGTTTTGTCCTATCCTGAAGAATTGTGCAAGTGACTTTCAGTCTGCAAAGGGAATACTTTCTCAGTAGAATATACTCCCGCTAAAGCTGAAGCAGGTAGTTTTAATAAAGTTACTGGTTTCTTTTTTTTTCTGTGGCTACTTCAGGAAATGGAGGTGAAAGATTGAAGGGAAAAGAGTGACAATATGCATCCGGGCATGATCGCTCTTACGCCTGCTGAGCAGCTGTGAGAGAAGTGACATGTTTCCCTTCTGGAGCTTGTGGGACCTGAGACCTGACCATTTCAGAGGTACCTTGCTCAGGGCCTGGGCAGGAAGGTTTGCCTGGGCTTGAGGGAGGAAGAGATTTCAGGTACCCTGGGAAAAGCTGTGAAAAGTTTAATGCTACACAGTCCACCAGCTCTGCTCATGTGGGAAAACACAGCAAATTGGACTGTGCAAATACCCTGTTGCCCACAGGCCACGGGAGGTAGCCAGCTTTTTTTGCCCATTCTTTGAGCTATCCTGGGATGCTCAAAGGTAAAAATTCCAGGCTGCAGGCTGTTGTTCCCACCTCACTTAGCTGGGATGTGCACATATGTATATATGCACAATGTATTTGTAACGGCACAACTCAGAAACAGCTATTTTGCATAGGGGAAGCTGAAATCTCCAGGGTACGCTCCACTTTGCCCAAACCCCGGCCCCAAGAGCGGCTTTTGACATGATGGCTATGCTTCATTGCGCTTTCATATCTGAAAGAGCAGGACCAAGGACTCCTAAATCATGTCCTATTGTTGATATGTAAGTGTGCAGTGATCCAGACAGGTAGTTTTATTGCTGGTTACATGAAACGATAGCGGGTTGTATGATGGCCCCCGGTTAACCTGTGGTAAGGTGAAAGCAGGGGCAGTAGACTAGAATGAACTGTTATACCCCAAGGTTGATTTAAGGCTCAAATGGGACCTAGATCCACCCTAACTGTGTAACTGTGTGGTCCCTCTGCAACAAATGTTTAATTTCATTGCCCATATCCAAAGCAGGCTGCTTTAAAAAGGAAAATTCTCAGTCCTGAATCCTGATCCCCTCTGAGCATGAAGCAGTAAAGCCCTGGTAAAGAGGCAGATGAAGTATAAGCCATGCAACTTCTCAGCTCCTGCAGCTCTCTCCCTCTCAGTCTATATTAAACCTGTATCTCTGCTCCCAAACTCCAAGGAGCCTCATTTAATCCGGGCTTGCTTTAGAAGTCCCTACAGTTCAGGACATGCCCATTATGTGCTGCACGGCTGCTCACCTGGAAACTATGGAGTGTCCCAAAAGAAAATTACAGCCATCTTACAGGGATGAGTCATCTCTAACAGCTGGGTGAGAGATGATTTTTCTAGTTGTACACAACTTTGAGGTTTTAAAAAAAAAACAAACTCTTTTCTGTTCCATATAGGGCTGAAACCAAGTTCCTTCTAATTTTATGGGAAAAAATGCAGAAAGAAAGATCCTCACTTAGCATACCCAACAGTTCATTAATCAATTCACATCAGGTGAAAAAGATTCAACTTTGCCGGCCTCCTACATTCCAGAAAAGTGCTCTGACCACAGAAATATCAGGGATCTCCTCCACAATCTTCATTTTTTTAATGCAAAATGGAGCAGTGCCAACCTGTGAAAGTGAGAGGCTGACTTTGGTAGGTAGTTAATAGCTTAGTGATTTATAGTACCTGCCTTGTACATGGGGTCCTAAGTTCAGGTCTCTCAGGGCTTTAGGCTATTGTCGATTCTAAGCCTCTCTCGGGTTTTGACCATAAATCACACCCTAGAGATGAGAAATATTTCCTGACAAAAGTTCTGACAATGTTGCTATGTTTCCCTGCAAAACACTTGTTTCAGCCACTTGCTACTTTCTGATAAAAAAACATTTCATTGAAGAACTTAATGAACTATCTTAAAGTGTTTGGCAGCATTGGATCTTTCAAAGAGCTCAGAAAAATTAAATTAATTTTACTGTATTTTGGATTGCAAAGTCTTTTGGTAGGTTTCCAAAGACCTCTTTTTTTTTCAGGGCAGTTCATTTTATATGGCTTAGTAGTATCTGATATGCATCTTTCACATCTTAGCTCTTCAGATGACTTTGGGACACAAGACCCTGGTGCACTGTGTAGTAAAAGGAAAGAGAATTTCCAAAGCATGAAAAATTTACACTTTCTTGTGGGTGAAAAACGAGAGGAAGTGGCTATTTTAGCCCATATTTAGTAGAGCAAATGAAAAGAAACCTATTAGAGTACTTGATGCCACAGAAGGGTTTGGAGCTGGCTGATGACAAAGAAGAAATTTGGTGGCTTTACTGGGATCTGTGTAGGCAGATTAAAAATGCTTTAGCTGTAAAAGCAAGGAGGCTGTTCCAGTGTCTGCGGTGACCTCCAGTGTAGCACAGACCTGGGACTTGCCTGCTGACCAGGTTGGGAAAGGAGAAGGTGGCCAACTTTCCTTCTTTCTAGTGGATACCATCTGTAAAGAGTAGCTCTTTTCGCTCCTAAGCAAGCTGCCCTGCTTGTTTTCTCACCCGAGGACTCTCCCCCGCCTTCAGAAGAGGTCTCCTCAGAGGGCTCCTGCGTAGGATTTCTCAGCTCTTAAACAGATGAGAAAAGTTGATGAATCTTTTAACAAATCCTTCCCTTCAGCTGTTTGTCAGATGGAGGAGATAAATAACACTGGCAGTACCATCCCAAGTGCTTTTGCCCAAGACAAGTCCTATCTCAGCTACTAGCAGAGAAGTGGCATTTTTTATTTTGCCCAGGAGACCTCACTTAACCCATTCTTGGCTGCTGGCTGCAGCCCATCATCTGGGATTTGTGTTCCTGATTTCAGCAAATGGACACAGAGCTACATTACAAGACAACACTTGAGCCTTGCTTTTGCGAATAAGCCTAACAAGAAGGTGATAAAAGCAGAAAGAGAATTTAATCTGTTTGCCTGCTTGTGAGTACTGTACTAATGGGGAGAAAATCAATTTAGGCTAAATAGTGAGGATGCTGTAAGCAGGCTGAATCCAGGAGCAAGAAAGCGTGCTCTTGGCAGTAACGCCGTAAGCACTGACCAGAAGGATATTTCAAAAGGGCTGCCTACTCTTTGCGTGTAGTGGATTCAAGGGGAGAGCATTTGCTTCTCCCCACGCTGAGAGCGTCTCTGTGCTGAACAGCAGCAATGTGGTGCAGAGGTGGCACGATGGCTCAGCCCTGCATATGGGGGACGTGCACCTGGCTTGTGTCAGCCAGGCATTTCAGCGCAGATGCTGCGTTGCCCTGCACTCGAGCCAGCCCAGGCTCCCCCAGGTCAAGCATTTCTGCTCTACACCTCCATGCACAACAGAGGCATTTCCTTGGAGTTGAAGGAAAATCCTCGGGGGACTGCAGCGTGCATTGCTCAGAGGGATTGCCTGCACGTCTGCGTGGCTATATGACTGTTCGGTGCATAAGTAACCTGTTTTGTGCCTGGAGATCAGGCCTGAAGTGTCGTTTCTGTGCCATTGGTTTCTCCCTGGCCTTCAGAAAGAGTGAGCTCACTAGCTTACATATTTTTATTTTTACTTAAATATCCTTAAGACAAATCTTTTACTTAACTATCTTTACTTACAACTCCAGTGTTCATGACTAGAGTCAGCATTTTTAGTTAGTTTTCTGCTTAGGAAGCACTGATGAAACATGAACAAGGGCATAAGGGTCCTTTTACTCTCCAAGTACCAGCCAGCAGAGCTAGGCTTTGTTTGTGAGCTTCTGAAGTAGCCAGGGACACAAGAGAGATGAGTACACTTTAATGTTGTTCCTCTTAAGTGTCACCTTGGGGTGGCTTCTTATTTATAAAACTACTTGGGGTTCTCTCAAGCTAAGATCGCTCCAAGGCAACACTTTTGATCAGGCATGACAGAGAAGTACATCCACCGAGACAGAACGTGACATGTGTTCTGCACAATAAATAGCAGTCGGATGGAGTGACTGCGGGCTATCACACAGCACTGCCGGCTCTCCCACGGGCACCCTGCAGCAGCCGGGATGTGCTAGTGGCCTCCCCCAATGCCGGCTGCCAAACCGGGGTGCAAGTTTCAAAGGCAAGAAGAGCGCTTTCTGAAATGCTGGTTACGTTTTGTCTGTCTGTTGGACTTTCATGTATTTCTTAACACTTCCGCAAGAAACAGCTTTGCTTTGCTTTGCTTTGCTTTGCTTTGCTTTGCTTTTCCCCCGCCCATTGCTGGCTGGCTGTTACTGCCTGGTAGGAACATTTTCAGTACTCTTCCCTTCCTCTTGCCCAGTACAGTAACAGGGGAGAGGGGAACAGAGTTACGCTGCTGGCAGTCGCTCAGTGCCTCTGCTTCTTTGCAGAGTGGGTAAATGATGCTGCTTTTTTTTTTTTTTTTACATCTTTTGCCATATCGTGTTGAATTGCCACTCTGTGCTGAGGAAAAAATAGACTTGTAATTTTCCCTTTTGCCACCAGTGGGTTATAATACTGCAGTGTAAAAGACTGAACCTGTTTCCAAGCTGATGGGAAAAGGAATGTACTGACAAGCCGGGATGGTGTGTACTGAGCACAAATAAGGATCGATGCACAGTTTAAACAGTATATTTAAACAGGAGGTTCTGTCTGAACGTCAGGAAACACTTTTTTAGTGTGAGGGTGACTAAGCACTTGCACAGGTTGCCCAGGGAGGTTGTGGAGTCTTCATCCTTGGAGATACGGAAAAGCTATCTGGACGTGGTCCTGGGAAACTGGCTCTGGGTGGCCCTGCTTGAGAAGGGGGGTTGGATGAGGTGACCTCCAGAAGTTCTTTCGAACCTTAACCCTTCTATGATCCTGTGATTATGGACTTTATGCTGTTGCAACCATAATTCTGTCAGGTCAGAAGGGAGATAAGGTTTGTGAGTAGAGTAGTATTATTTTTTAATAGACCAATAAAGTTGTTAGAAAAAAAATGGACAAACTTTTGGACACATGCTTTCGTCACCATCTGTGTGCCTAAAATCTTGGGTATTTTTATAAATACGATAGCTGTTTTAATAAAAGATACTGACTTTATCCACAAATTTTGGGGGGCTTAATATAAACCTCTCCCTGATATCAATAGCTACTTTTTCCAAAGGAAAGCCTCCAACATTCAAGTATGGAAATGGAAAGTCCCAAGGAAATAGAGAAAAAAGGGACATTCATTGCCACTTTGAATCAATCAGACAGTTGCTTCCAGTTAATATAGTCTCTTATGCTGAGATATAAATGGTCTGAAGGAGTAGGGAAATTTTTAGTGGAATTGTTGGACTAGGCTTTTTGAATCAGCTAAGTAGATCCCTACAACACAGATGTGCCAGAAAGATACTTCAGTGACTAATATGAGTTACGAGCATGAAGAACTTGGAAGATGTAAGCAAACAAAATGCTCAGTCATCACCCCTACTGAATATGTAGGAAAGGGCTACATTGCAATTTCCAGATCAGTGCTGCTGGAAATTGCCAAACCTACAGCAAATGACTGGAATCTCCACTTCTTCAGCCTTGCCATTTAGTTCCATACCTACCCAATGTATTTCTGACGCATTCCACAATGTTTAAATAGCTCTTCCTCTCAAAAATGACCAGTTTGCCAGAAACTGATGCCCCGCTCCAGGTAAAGCTGTGACTTGGTGCCAAAAAAGATTGACTTGAGGGAAATGTACCCAGAGATGCAGAGGTGTGTAAGACAGGAAAAAAAGAAAAAGGTAGAGAGGCCATTTCATAGCTTGCAGATTGACTTTAATGACATTTTCATGAACAGTTCTTGCTGCTAAATGCCACGGGTTTCTCCCTTTAGAGCCATCTGCATTAATAATGAGTGACTCCACAAGGAAGTGATTTACATAAAACATGCTTCTCTCGTTACAGACAGGAGCTATGTGCTGGACCAGAGAGAGAAGGAGAAGGAAGGTAAGTGCGCTCTCTAAATGAAGGGCAGTTTCCTATGTTGGGCCATGAGTACCCATGAAAAATCTCCCTCCACCACCACCCTGGCCCGAAATGTTTCCCAGCTCAGAGCCCATACTGCGTTGAGGCGAGTGTTTTTACACAGGTCTGACACAGAATATTGTGGTGAAAACGCCAGGATCAGCTGATGCTGATCAACACTGCAGAGAAGCTTCAGGCAGGAGTAAATTCAGCTTCCCCTGAAGGGCCTTTTCTGCATGTTTTATATCACTTCTGCAGTGCAAAGCAGCCAGGGCCTCTGATCACAGCCTGCTGCATCTCTCCAGCTTTAAGTGTCATAGAAATAGGTTCATATTTTGTTGTGGTCTGTCAAGTTCCAGACAGACACCAATGTGAAAACATGACAGCTAGAAAACAGAAAATTAAATACCACTTTTTTCCAACTTCATAAAAAAATATTTATTTAATTTCTTCCTAAATATGACTGGGACTTTATATTATGGCTTTTTCTCTAAATTGGGTACAAGGCAGCCTGGACCATTTGTTGTTAAGTCATCCCCTGTGTGCTTTTTTGTTATAGATGAAATGGTTTATGTTGACTCATAAATAAAGACATGTACAGCTTCTTAGCTTCTTCCCACAATGTTGCAATAAGTTAATAGGAAATACACTGCTGGGACTGTGCTCTCAAAGTGGATTTAGTTAAAGTAGATAGCAAGTGAGATCTCAGTTAAGTTGAGCTTTCTAAGAGTTTCTAAGTGATCTAAGCTGTCCAATGCATGCTTTCATAGAGGGAAACAATGACCTCCAAAATGGCTCAGCTCTCTTATCTATGGATAGTCTATCTATCTAAACTACAGATGACATCTGTCTGAGCTATGAGTGTCATATATTTGGACTTCTGTAGGGCCTTTGACACGGTCCCCCACAACATCCTTCTCTCTAAATTGGAGAGATATTTATTTGATGGGTGGACTGCTGGGTGGCTGAGGAATTGGTTGGATGGTTGCATCCAGAGGGTAGTGGTCAATAGCTCAATGTCCAGATGGAGATCAGTGACGAGTGGTGTCCCTCACGGGTCTGTACTGCGACCAGTACTGTTTAATATCTTCATCATAGTGGGATCAACTGCACCCTCAGCAAGTTTGCAGATGACACCAAGCTGAGTGGTGCAGTTCATAGAATCACAGAATCATTAAGGTTGGAAAAGACCTCTAAGATCAAGTTCAACCATCAAACCAACACCACCATGCCCACTAAACCATGTCCTTAAGTCCCACATCTACACATTTTTCAAACACCTCCAGTGATTGTGACTCCACCACTTCCTTGGGCAGCCTGTTGCAATGCTTGACCACTCTTTCAGTAAAGAAATTTTTCCTAATATCCAATCTAAACCTCCCCTGGTGCAACTTGAGGCAATATCCTCTCATCCTACCACACCTCAGGCACGGGATGCCATCCAGAGGGACCTGGACAAGCTTGAGGAATGGGCCCATGTGAACCTCCTGAGGTTCAACAAGGCCAAGTGCAGAGTCCTGCACCTGGGTCAGGGCAACCCCCGGTATCAATACAGGCTGGGGGATGAAGGGATCGAGAGCAGCCCTGCCGAGAAGGACTTGGGGGTACTGGTGGATGAAAAGCTGGACATGAGCTGGCAACATGCGCTCGCAGCGCAGAAGGCCAACTGTGTCCTGGGCTGCATCCAAAGCAGCGTGGCCAGCAGGTCGAGGGAGGTGGTTCTGCCCCTCTGCTCTGCTCTGGGGAGACCCCACCTGGAGTCCTGCATCCAGCTCTGGAGCCCTCAGCACAGGAAAGACATGGACCTGTTAGAGCAGGTCCAGAGGAGGGCCACAAAAATGATCAGAGGGATGGAACAGCTCTCCTGTGAGGACAGATTGTGAGAGCTGGGGTTGTTCAGCCTGGAGAAGAGGAGGCTCTGGGGAGACTTTATTACAGCCTTCCAGTGCTTAAAAGGGGCTTATCATAAAGATGGGGACAGACTTTTTAGCAGGGCCTGTTGTGATAGGACAAGGCTTTAAACTAAAAGAGGGCAGATTTAGACTAGCTATAAGGAAAACATTTTTTACCATGAGGGTGGTGAAACCCTGGCCCAGGTCGCCCAGAGAGGTGGTAGATGCCCCATCCCTGGAAACATTCCAGGTCAGGTTGGACGGGGGTGTGAGCAACCTGGTCTAGTTGAAGATGTCCCTGCTCATTGCAGGAGGGTTGGACTAGATCACCTTTAATGGTCCCTTTGAGCCCAAACTATTCTATGATTCTACCTAAGCCACCTATTTTAAGATTAGATTAATTATTTTCTGAGGATTCTTCTCTCTCTCCATTGACTATGGAGAAAGATATGTGTAACTTAGCTTACATCTAAGGAATTTCAAAGGCTATCCTGGTATTCTGAGGGATGTTTTTAAGAGATGACAGAATGGTTTGGAAATGGAAATAAAGCTGCCATGAGTTTAGTTCATTTATATTTCATTTATATATATAAACAAAATATATACATTCAGCACCTTTTAAAGTGAAACAAATATAAGATTGTCCATAAAGAGTCCTTGAAAAGGCAAAAATAATAATCTCTTGCCTATAGTGGACACTTAGGCCATTGAAATTATGTTATAGCTACAGCCAAGAACTTTGATTTCTGAAAAATAACATCTCAGACCACTGGGAAGTTACTTATAGGAAAATAAGCTGTCATTTGTACATAATTAAGTAAACCTTTTCTGTTTCTTGCATCTCCATGGAAATAGATTTGTTGTTCAGCTCATTAGAAATAAACATTTTGCTGGTGTTTCCAACAGGAGGATTAGCCTGATGATGCCGTTAAGACTCAGAGAAGAAATCAAAGACTTCAGAAGGTAAGTTCTGTTACTTCATGAACTTTGCTAATTTGATAGCTGGAAATTAAGGACTGTGGATGAAAACTTACACTGGCACCTAGATTCAGCTCACATAAAGTGCCAGTAAAAATTTAGTTCATGCTTTTTAATTGATAGATTTGATTTCGGAGTAGTAAAGAGGGCAGTCTTGTGTTCTTGATCATAATGTCTTCTGTGAAACTACATGCAGACCAAAGTGATTTGTCCACGTTGGTTTATTTGCTGAGTTCGGGCTTGTACTTGTAGTGCTGGACCCAAACTATCCTTTCAGCAGAACAAATTACAATTCAAATGGTTTCACATTTTGCTTTCCTTTTCTTTACCTAATTTCTGTATCAGCTAGAAACATTGAAATCTAAAAAGTAAAGTATCCCTGATTTTCCTGGGGGATTGTGCAGATCAACGTTTCTGGGAAGTTATCTGAAATGTAACTGTAAGCTTTTGATTCTTTAAAGAGTCTTGATGAAATGTTAACAGTTCTTCTGTATCATATCTGTAACAAAGTGGGAAGATTAGAAGTGAGGTTTGGCTTCAGCAAATCGTATTGTTGTCTTTTAAATTAGTTCTGCTGTGGGCATGGTGCCCGTAGTTTGCTTAATCTGTTAAACCTTTTTTGGTAAATTAATATATTGGACAATAATGAATATAAATAATTTACATCTACAGCTTTCATGTTGTATGTTCACTGAGCTGGATTTGCAAAGGCATCAAGCCAGGATGTAATTCTTGGCTTTATTATGTTATGAAGTAGAATCTAGCCAGAAGATACGATGTCCTTAAGCTGTAACATCAGCAGCAACAGACAGACCTTAATGCTGCTGGACCTAATGGAATTAGATTTCATGTATGCTTAATGAATGCAAATGCCACTTAATTTTTACAGCTTGAGTTGTAATACATTGCATGTGACACATCTGCTACTGACAAAAAATATTCAAATGTGTGATTCTTACACCCAGTGTCCAATTTCAGCACTGTAAAATGTATCCTCTTAGGGAAGAGTGACTGGAGAAGCATGCCAGCAATATTACTGCATAATTTAAAGCAGCCACCAAAGAGAAATGTTAAAATATGCACCAGGCAATTACAAGCGTTGTATATGTTTTTATTCTCCTTTGCTGCTGTTCAACAAGGACTAGTAAAGAGATTTAGAGCAAGTGGCAACCATAGCAACAAGGAATTTTCGGTTCAGCCTGGTGCTGGTTCTGGCAGAGAAACACATTTCAGGATACTTTTTCAAGTGTTGATTCTTCCAAAAGATAGGTGCAGCGCTTTCAGTTCTTCCTCTCAGGCACTGGTCCGGTAGAGATACGTGAGAGCCAATTTCAGTGCGAGCCCAAGCAGAAGCAATTACAGTCAGGTTACGCCGGAGCTGGTCATGGTACTTGTTCAGTGGTAGTCCCTTGGGTTTGTTAATTATCAGAGATAGTAAGTCCCATTCTGCTCTCTGTGAGAGAGAAGGGAAATAGATGTGATGTGGAAGAAGGTTTCTATCCCTTACCAATCCCCTGCTCCGTCCGGCTGCGGCTGTAAGAAGTCCCAAGCAGAGCTTTGCTCCCCTGACCTGACCCCCTCACACCAACTACCTGGCTCTGGGCCCCCTCAAGCACAGGTCCTCAGGAGTGATAATTACCAGAGTGACTATGTCCTTAGACTTTTGTTTGTGCTTCCTGGCACATCCGTTTTGCTTGCAGACAGCTAGGTGGGCATTGACCCTGAAAACAAGTCAGTGAAAATTCAAGGGGAGCATGGGTGGTACGCAGAACTGTATCATGTAGGCAGAAATCCCAGAAATGTATTCAGTTGATGAGGGTCTGGGAGGGTTTCAAAGACAGTCCAGTGTTTAGTCACTGTGCATTTTACAAAATAGAGTGGGTATGCATAATATGCAAGATTATGGAAGACATAGTAGTCACGAAGAAGTCTGCCTACTGATCACAAACTAAGCTGTGCAAAGTCAGAAGGATCTGGGACTCTGACTTAGGTGAAAAAGTTGACCTTCACAGCTAGACACCAAACTGAAATGTCCATTGCTTCTTGTGATAAAGAGATAATTTGCACAGTTAATTCTGAAATGAAAACAGCAGCAAGATGACAGGACAACAAATGGTATGCAATCTAAAAGATGAGATCGATGTTATTCCAGAGAACATGTTAGAAACAACTGTCATTAAATGTCAGGGGGTTTTTAACTCTATTGGAGGCAATCCTTCTACTTTTCTGTATGACAGAGCTATTCTACACACTGACTTAAAGCAGGCTTGAGGGCTTCTTATTTTTATTTGATGGGCCAGACACATCCTCCTGTAGAGGTACTGAGGTATGTAAGCCTCTTACATTAACAGTCTTGTTTTCCTTAATCTTTTCTTGTGGTCACCTTAGGAGGACACTTTGCATGTCCCAGGTCTGCAGATCCCAGGCTGAAAGCTGCTACATGATGAGGTGCCCCTTAGAAGTGCCTTAGTTAGCCTTTTCCTGCCATTGAATAAGCAGCTCCATGCTCCCAGGGGCAGCTGGAGTCCTTAGTCAGTAACCAAGGAACTCCCCCATTTTTACAAGTAATTTGCCAATTGCTTTTTGCCAGACATGCAGGGTTGGGGATAGGTCCCAGAAATGATGCACGTAAAGTATGCATCTGACCATTTTGTCTATCACTCCTTTGAAGGTTACTTATTACGAAATGCTGTAGTAGCACATAGATCTCCTCCACCTCATTATACCTTAATTTGGGATCCTGAGACTATAAAATTGTTTTGTAGATTGTCTGGAAACAGCTACGGCTGACTCTGCATCCTGGAGGGGGAAACCTATTGCCTTTTGGCAAGACATATGAAGTTACCTATGATCAAGGCAGCACATTCTTAAATACTTTATCTCCATATGTGCAATCGCTGTATCAAGTTACAACAGTAGGAAGTAGAAAAAAAGTATTGCCATCACACTTAAGAATATAGACATGTAGAAAGGTGTGAATTAAGTGAGGCAGAAATCTAGGATCTGCTACTTTCATTTTTTTTTAGCAATACAATTTTTTGGACAGCCTAGGTTAAAAAAAAAAGCAGGAGGTGGGTATTATTATTTGAACAAAGTTCCCAGCACTATTGCATGTGGATAGCCTTTGTATTGTGCAGATTGTTTTCCTCCACACATATATTTTGTTTCTTGCATTGGAGCACTTAAAGCATATCCAGCAGAGTTATACATCTGCATAAATATTTGATAACTCTAATTGTGCAGCCTACACCATACTTTGACCCTTGGGCATGTAGTGCAAGTAAATGTGCATACCACTCGCATATAAAATGTTGATCAGGGAATGTGTGAGATTGCCTGAAGCATCAATTTAAAGCAACAACTCTACTTGTGCTGTTTCAAAATCTGAAGAAAAATATGTTCTTGTTTTATAATTAGAGATACTGTTAAATGATTTCACATTATTTGTTAGCTTAACATGAAAATCATCAGCTTCTCATTGTCACTTCCATTATAAATACCTGTCCTTCAGGGAATCTTTCACATGTGAAAGAATCTCATCTTTGGAAATGGAACAAGATAAGAAAGAGGTTTGGGGCATAGGATGGTCTAAATACCATTTTGGTTCTTAGCAAAAGCATTGTTAATCATGGACTTAATTGTCTTGAAAAGAGGTGGACTACAATTATAGCTCCTAGAAATACATACTGCAGGATTTCTACCTTTTATTTTCTGCTAAATATAATTTTTAATGGAAAAAAAAAAAGCTGGCTATCTTTATTTTGAAAAAGATGCCTCTGAATGTATATCAGTAGACTCTGTTCTTCCTGAATCATTGATAAATTGAAATACTTATGTTACGACAGTAACATCTCATTTTTTCACTTCCTGTCCACATCCACCTTAAATGCAGAAAACCTGAGTTCATCCTTGTAGGTGGGTAATAAGATCAAGATTTCTATTCTGTGGAAAATTCTGATACTTCGAATTTTTTTTCCTCATGACTTGGAATGAAAAGCTGATACCATTCGGGGAAGTCACAAACTTTGCAGTCTCACATTTACTCATAGTGCATGTTTAACTGAAATTAAAAGATTCTTTTTTTTGGGTTTTTTTGGGGGTTTTTTACCTTTAATGTGTCCAGAAGACTGAGAATCTGAGTCTTGTGGGACTTTCACTTCCAGCTCCTCTGCTTTCGATTTTTCTCTCCAGGCTGAGTGTCTTGATTGGACTGATCCTGTTTGGCCACACCACGGTCCTGCGCTGCCCATCTCGGTGTAATGGTTCAGCCGAAGGGGCAGCCTGAGAAAATGTCCCCTTGGGAAAGCCTATGTTGTGCTGAACTCTCGTGTGCAGCACTGCAGCAATTCAAGTAGACACAGCTTAGTGCTGAACTGACACACCACAAATTCATCTGAGAGGTTTCTGTTCAGGCTGACATGATTCAAAGGCACTTCATTTCTGTGTTCTAATGAAAAAGTGAAAAATTACTTTTACCCACAGAAATTTTGACTTTACGAAGAGCTGCATTTCCAGTTATAAAGACAAAGACATTTTTCCTGAACAGCATAAATCAAAGTTGTTTTCCTGTTTACAAACATGCCAGCCTTGCCTACTGGATAGAGACAGGAGAGCATGTATTCCTGTATTTCAGTGTAACTGCCCACCCTCAGCTGTCCTTCTCAGCTTGGTTGAGGGTAATGGGAAAGGACCCACATTAAAAAATAATAGTAAGTTTTTGCTTTTCAAAGAGAAGAAAACATATGTGAAGAGTGGAATGTGCTGCTTTAACGTGTCTCAGATAATCTAGGGTAATCCCTTGGCCTTCTGCTTGGTATCTTCCTGCTCAATCTGTCATAGTGCCTGGGGCCATTACCAAAATGAAGACATCAGGTGCTCCTGGTGGGACCCTTCTTGCTGAACATGAACGTCTCCAGTCTCTGCAAGCTGAGCTGATCACCCTGCATGCCCATTATCATTAAGGGAAAAAATAGGCCCTTTTATGGCTCGGTTCATTTGCCCTTTCTGGACACTCATATCAGGACACAAGCATCGTGCCCCACAAGTGTCTGTTCACTCCCCTGTCTGTGCAGAGACTCAAGGCAGCTATCGCAGGGGTAAAGGTCTGTATTTTGTTAAATCAGTCAAGGAGCCTGTGAAGATATCTCCTAACTCCAGACATAAGGAAGTATGACAAGTATTTTAAAATTGGTAACAATCTGTCATTATAAATGCTTCACTGAAGTTGGTTTGTTACTTGTTATGCGTTGTTATGTTGACATTGTTATACTCTTAATGACATACTCTTAGCCTGAAAAATTATAATAGCTGTGAATAAATGAGTCTCAGATCCAGGAACCATCACCTTATGAAAGTGAAACATTTGCCTTCAGCTTCAGTAGAGCTTTGCTTTTTATAGTAAAATACCTGGATAGATGAGGCTACCACCCAATACACTGGGGCACCCGTAAGTAGTTTTGGCAAATGTCTGCTTTTTAAATGGCCTGGCCTGTTCTATACAGAGGCATCCAAGACCCGTCAGAGCTCTTGCGCATGTGTCCTTAAATCTGAGAAGGTACATTTATAACGAGTTATCTATCTGAGGTTGTTATGATTTTTAATTTGCTTCTGAAGGTGAAGCCCTCAATGGCAGCTCAAAGATAAATTACACGGTCTGAGGGGTTTCCAGGTTTTTGAACATGCAAATGAACTTGGCAGCTAAGGAAATGTTCTTCTGTCCCTGGCGGAAAATTGACTTTAAAATGAAGCAGAGGGAGAGAAGGGTTCGATGTGGAGTCTTCTGGGATAGTAGACAGCGATTTTTGAAGCTGAGAAACTGCCTGCTTTTCTTCACTGGAAGAAACATGATTTGGGAATTTGGCAATTTGCAAGCATCTAGCATCATTTGAGACGCTCTAACAGTTTTCTGCTTAGCCTCCTACCTCCCTCTCCAGCAGGCAGTGGCCTCCCAGAAGTCCTGTGTCGGATGTGGCTTGGATATCCTAGGAGGTCTCAAACGGTGCTAGATATGTCCAACATACTTAACATCTCACCCTAACAGAAAAAATCCAAAGCTCACTGCTTGAGCCAAGGAAACAGCAATACAGCACCCATGGAATGCTCTTTTTAAGCATTTGCCATCTTGCATAATATCTGTAGTTTTTTTCCTGTATTAAAAACCAGTAAATGCAAATGGGATTTCAGTGAATTTTTATACATATGAATTCTAAATAAAATATTCTGAATGCACAAATGTGCAATCTTTGCTTGAGAATGACGAATATATGGGGAAACACTGGGTTTTCTGGGGCAGAGGAAGAGGGCAAACAAACCTGTGAAGTAAAACAAAACCCAAAAAGACTTTTGTTCTGTAACACCGTATTTGGCTTCCTGTAAAAATTAACTCTGAGGAGTGGAGATGATAAGTAGGATGTCTCTAAAAGCACTCACTGATGTATTGATGCATAATCTGCTGGGAGAGACTTCCAATTCAGCGCCGCGCTGCACCCTGAAGTGCACACGGGTGGCACTTGCAGGCTTGTCAGCCACGTAGGAAACATTTGTAAGAAATCAGAAATGTGGATAACCTAAGTATTTTTAATGAATTTAAATCATTACTTCCTTGGTTCTTGGTGTACACACATACAGTTTGATTTTAGCAAAGCATTCGTGGGATCCGTCATTGTAAAGGGAGGGACGTATATTGGAGCAGGTGTGGTGGTATATTCCTGGAATAAAAGCAATTAGTCTGATCACTGTGAGTTAAGGCCAGCAGTCTCAGCTGGCAGTAGCTGATGTGAGCCCCAGTAAAGTAATATTTAGGCCGCTTTAGATACTTGACATTAAACCTAGTTGTCTGCAGAGGCAGCAACAGTCCAGCCATCCTGCCTTCCCAAGTGCCTATTAAAGACAGCAAGTGCTGCAACACCAGCGTATTTGTTGCTTTTCATCTCTGGCGTATGGACATCTTCCTCGTATCAGCAGAAGTAAAGGCTGAAGTTCTGCCAACCTACCACACCCTGGCACCGAGGGCAGTGCCGGCTGCTCTGGTTGGAGACCTCCGGGGAATCGGCGGGCAGCGACAGACCCTCGCCCTGCCAGGGGTGCCTTGTGCTGCCTGCGGGCAGTCGGCCGCACCTTGTTCTCGGGTTTGCTTAAGCTGGTGCAATGGATAGCATCAGAACAGTAGAACATGTTTAAAAGGAGGGGGCCTGACATTTGGGCTCAGGACCTTCTCTACCTAGAGCTCACTGTGTCTTTATGTGGACCAGCAACATTCCTTCTCTTCCAGTCCTAGGATTTCCCTCAGGTGTGTTCCAGGTTGATGAATTTATGGTGGCTTAAATGCTGATGTATGACTGATTGCCAAGATGAAACAGATGCTTCTTGTGATATTATGCTGGGATTGGACCCTGCTTTTGAGAACAGAACAAATGGATTAAGCCCTTTCATTATTTTTGCCCTCTTGAGAGATAAAACGTCTGCTTATCTTCTGGAAGACTGGCCAGGTCGTGTGATTGCTTGTGACATATTGCTGTGATTTTGTCCGTCGCTGCAATCTCACATCACTTCGCAGAGTTTTAGGTACGTGTTGTTCTATGCTGAAAATCTATTTGATTTGGGAAGACTGCAATAGAGGTTTACCACTGTTCTGTACTTTATTAGATGATCATGCTGGCAGGTTGCCATAGCTGCAGGTGCCGAATAGTCAGAGCTCTTCCTTTTCCATGAGGACTTCAACTTCTCTGTCGAAAGAAAGGAAATATTTTTTCTTCTGTCATTTACCGCAGCAGTTTACATCATTGTTACTGAAGGGTGTGTAGCAAGAACATAGAAAGTGATTCACCAGTGAGAAACAAGGATAAAGACGATTTAGAGAACTGTCATTTACATAGGCTAATGGAGAGGTCTGATTTTATACTGCCTTACACCTGCATTATTTGCAGAAAAGAGTTGTATAAAGATGCAAGGCCTTCCATTCTGTGTTACTTTCTTCATATAATTGTTATTTTTTCCAGTTCCACGTTGCACTGGTTTGATGAATAGTTCAGGTTTCTGAAGCTTATTTTGTTCTATGGACGGTAAGTGACACAGCCATAATGATAATGGCCTTCTTGAAGTCCTCACCCTGTCACAGTTGCCCTGAGGGAAACATTTCAGATCAGTGACTAGTGAGCTTTACTGTCGCATGAATCAAAAAGTTACAACCAGTTTGAATTTGCACTAATGTGAATCAGAAGTGAATCAGCTTTACACCAGTGTGACTTTAGTGCCAAGCACACTGTTAATCTATGTTTCTCACGTTGACTGCTCTAATATGCTCACTTATATTCCTCCTGTAGTAAAATAAATCCACATTTCTGTAGGAAATCCTTTTGTATATGCAGTTACCACGCATGTTATATTAACTCATTGCATGAATAAAATCAACAGCTAGTTGTTTGCAGTCTGTTTTCCCTGACACAGGAGGTATTTCTACCAGCATGTTCAAGATGTGTTAAAGTAGGCATTCTTGAATAGATGCATCAAGTCTGTGCTCCAAACCAGTTCAAGAGGTGGGCTTGTAATCCTTGATATGGTATAGTTTATAAAAAGGCAGACATAATGCTAGGCTTTAGGAGGATGTCTAGGGACTTTTTGCTAAAGTAGAAATGATGGAGAAAATAGCTGTTCAGTCTCTTCAGGGTTTATAGAACAATGGTGGAAATACAGAGGGTTTGTTTCCCTCTACTCTGTTTCACTAGTTTCAGACAGCTGGCTTAGATGAAGCCATCTTTTGTTAATGTTAATGAAGGAAAGATCAGGATCAGGCTAGATTTCCCTTGTAAAGTAAACTTTACTGCTTGCAGAGCAACAAAGCCAACAGGACCTTAGTGTGGAAGGTGATATAAAAATCTACCCCTGCAGAGATTATAAAGGTAAAAAAAGCCCACCAAAATTCAAGTTCTTGTCACAGTGAAATAAGGAATCCAAAAAACCATGAGCTGAAAGGGTAAAATAATTTGCAGTTATGAAAGTAATTTCAGTTTCAAAGGGTTTGTTCGTTTTGAATGAGTAGTCTCATTTCTTTTTTAATTACGGAGATTGTATTGGTGAGTTTTTCCTAAGCATTGTGAATCCTACAATGTATTTCAGATGGGAAGCTGATTAATATTATATTGCTTATGTCTGCAGTGTGAACTTTCTGCCTTTTTTTTTTAATCAGAAAATGTTAAACACTAACTTACTAAGAGTGAGTTTCAGACCGGATAAACCAGAACCATCAGTCCCGTGCTCACTGGGCATCGCCCCTGCTTGCTGGCCTCTCGCCGAGCCCCACAGCTGCGTCCCTGGGAGTGGGTACAGCAGCCGAGGAACATCCCGTAGGCAGCCGCTCAGAGACTCACCCGTGGAGGAGCTGAGCCCTTGCTTTGGCTTGAAATTCACCAGATTTCCCTCCTTCTGTAAATCTGGCCACGGTGGAGCTTGCTGGTTTTCAGCTTCGGCTTCACTGACTCTTTCCTCTGGGTCCCGAGGAGTCTTGTAGTTTGGCTCAGCGACACCGACCTCTCTTCCATCTGCACTGCTGCTCCGCTGCCACGTTCCTTACAGCTGACTTTCTTCTCTGGGTGTTTGACCATGGAGGCACTCCTCTCCCACTGCCTAAACTCTGGGCTCTCACTGACCTGGCTACCGGTGTGCTGGCCCTTGTTTGGCTGCCATCTCCCTCTGATTTCTGCCTGTGACAAAAGCGTCTAATGGTCCCATTTTCAGATGACTGAAACGGTACATTTTCTCCACAAACTGTCTCATTGGTGCCGAATGCCCCTGTCTACGCACGCTAATTGTAAGTGCCACAGGCCTGTCAAGTCTTGCACATCCGAAGCTTTGCACCTAGAGAGCTCTGAAGTGGAAAGAAACAAGTCTGTTATTAATGGACTCTGCTTCCCCCTCCAGAGCTGATTCTTCTGGATGACCTATTGTGGCATTTCTCTCCAGCTCGCCTTCATCACTGGTTTTCAGACATATGAGTCCATCAGCTTGAGTGGTACGTGTTTGAGAAACTACGAGTATTTCTCAGCAGGCCTGGAAAGGAGGGCAAGCAGGCAATGGGCTGCAAAGGTGTAGAAGGAGGAGTTGGAAAGATATCTTAATTGCTTATGTTCATTAAAATGGAGGCAGGGGGTATTTTATCTACCTACCTGGTCTTTTAAGCGGTATTGTTCACAGTCTGTGTTATGAGATAC
Organism: Phaethon lepturus; assembly: GCF_000687285.1. Classification (NCBI taxonomy): domain Eukaryota; kingdom Metazoa; phylum Chordata; class Aves; order Phaethontiformes; family Phaethontidae; genus Phaethon; species Phaethon lepturus. The sequence goes on from NW_010562767.1 coordinate 40,262, forward strand.
AGCAATTTGCATGACATCATGTCTGCCCAGATGTCATCAGGTGACAGCTTCGTCCTGGTGATCCCCTTTTTCTGTGTGCATTTGCTGATAAGTCCTGCTGGTGAAGGTAAAAAGGTAAAGGCCTTCTAAATGCAGAGGGGACTGACTACATAGCAACATGAACAGAGCATCATAAATCAATCTTTCCTCAGGAAAAAAAAAAAATCCCTGCAGCCTGCTACAGAGGCAGCATAAATATCTTTTAAATACAGGAAGCAGATCACATTTCTGGGGGAAACTTTACTCTCCAGAGTTTATATGTCACAGATCTTCTTTCACATAAATTAATGTAAAGCTGGGCTAAAATTGGTATAAGTGAGATCAGGCCCTTTGTCATAGGCTGAGATATTTATAAACAGCTTTGTCTTCAAACAATGTGGGCCATCCATCATGTGTCTCAGCCTTAGAAAGTAGTGCACGGTTCTGAGGAGCGGGGCTGGAGCCGAGTTTGCTTTGAAGGAGGCAATGCTCAAAGAAAAATGTCGTCGTCTTTCACCGAAATCGTTCTGATTTCCATGGTACCACACCGAGCGTGTTCTGAGGGGGTTGCTTCTCCCCATTAACCTTAGCCAGTGCTGCTGCTTCATCGGCTGCGTGAGGGCTCTTATTGCCTCAAATATATTAAGCTACATATTTCTCCCTGGCAAGCCCAGGTCAGCTAAGCAAACCAAAGGAATTCAATAAGCTAAATTTTGGAAGGAAGTGTGTCATGGCTGTAAAAAAAGAACTCCCTACGGAAATATACATCCAGCAATGAACTCTGAATGAGCTGTAGGGATAGATATTATTTATTAAATGGACAAAGAAACAGTGAAAATTAGGTCGAGCTATGAAACCGTGAGGCACTTTGACCAACTAAAAATGGTTAGAAAATGGAAATTCGAGTATTTGAAAATTGATATTCTGGATAGGAATTAAAGTTTAAAAAGTATTGAAAAGGAAATTCCTGCTTAAAATTAATTTGAAAATATATAACCACTTCATTCTGGTCACATTGCAATACTTTTATATCAATTTTTAAACATAGTGCCTTAGTATTTTAAATAGAAAGTCAAAGTAATCGAGTTAAATGTAAACGGTTTTGCCTCAGAAAAACAATTTGGCATTAACAGAATGGAGCAGCTGATGTAAACTCAAAGCTGTGGAAATTATTTATTTAAGCTTTCACTTATTTGTAACTCGGCCCAGATCAACGCATTGCCTTTAAAAGTTTCACTTTTGGAGAAGCTTTAAAGAAACGTTTGGCCACTAAATATTTTTTCACCAACACTTGGGTAATAATCGTGTCCTGCCAGAGCGTGGTAGCCTCGGGGTGTTCCTGCCGGCGGTCCGGCTGCTCCGGATTACTCTGTGAAGCAGCGTTTCTTCCCAACGGGCAAGTTTTAGGTGCCCTCTCACCGGTGTGAGATTCAGCCTCACGGCTGCCCCTCCAGAGCAGTAAATCACAGACCAAATTGTTTTACTTTCTGCAAACATATGTCATCTTTTTGGGCCTTCAAAACTGCGCACGCCTGCAGTAACTAGAAGTCGGGCTCAGCTTTGTTCTCTCTGTTAGAGCAAAACACGAGCAAACCAGCTTCCTTTCTGTTAGTTAAAGTTTACTCTTTCCTATAACTGTGACAATTTACAGGACTCATAAAAATAAATCCTGCATGTTGCCGGACTTTAAATAGTAAATGTGATAATCCTCTTATATTTATACTTCTCCTTCTGAAAGGAAATCCTTGAATCTGTGGCGGTGCTCTCATTTTTCACACAGAAGGGACAAACAGTCAACTAACCTTAGAAGCAAGGCTCGCAATACTGACTGAAATGGACTCTTGCTGAAAGAACGGAGAAAAAGATAGTTTGCAAACCCCTCCTCAAACTTGCGAGTAAGGAAACTGAAGCCCTAGCTTAGGTCTTCGCTGTCCCTTTCCAGGGAAGATGATATCTATGGGAAGAAAGCATAACAGATGTAAAATAAGCAGAGATAAAGCCAGTATATGTTCTGTCAGATTTTAGTAACGATCTTTTCTTATGGATAATTTATTCCAAGAGTCTATGGAATTAAATACGCTCTATCTGCCCTTTTCCTTTTTTTTCCTTCTTTTTTAATGTGCCATAAAAAGTAATTTTAAGAACTTACTGCTTTAATAGATTTTATAGGAGCTTCTGTAATGGAAATATTTTTTTTTCTGTTGTGTTGTACAGTAATGCCTTAGCATATTTTCAGTCTCTCTTGCACTTCAGCTTTCCTACCTGCAAAATGGAAATAACGTGTTACCGCCTGTGAAAAGCAGTACACAAGGAGCAGTATAAAAGACCAAGATATTAGTGCTCTTCCTGTTTTTACCCTTCTTGACGCAAGCGCTCAGCTAAATATAAAGTGTTGTGATAGATTGTTTCTATTGCTGGAGAAAATGGTGATGGAATCAAGGGTTTCTTTGAATTTCTTCTTCTCTGCCAAGCCAAAGTCTTGTTTTTCTGACAGCATGGGGATTCCAGCTGGTCGGTGTCCTTGCCTGTGGCGTTGAGCCCCTTTCCGCTCAGCACGTAGGTGCAGAAGTCTCTTTGTTTTTGCTTTTCTCAGGACTGTGTGCCTAGTGTTGTCCTGACTCTGATCTGGTGTTTCTTGGCAGCCTTCTCCCTTAGCTTCTCTGTTTCGTGTTTGCAATTGATACTCAAGCCTTTGCAAATAGGGAAACCTTTCTGCACACATGTGCCTTTGTCTTGGGTGATCTGGGCTTGCTTGTGGGGCAGGGGATGCCTTGGCCCCGCTTTCTGGTTCCATGAGGGCTCTCCTGTACTCTGGTAAATGACGGACAGCAATTAGGCCCAACCTTTAGCACCGTTTTAAGAGGATAATGATACCTATTGTGAAAAAAATTATCAGCGGTACTGCTGTAGCATCTGATCACCTAATTGCATATTTAATCTTCTGCTCATATAAATAGCAGCGATGAAAGCAATATAATTAATATTGCAGCTAAGAAAGTGTTCTAGCGGCTGTAATTAGGGCTGGATAAATTGTTAACTGTGAATAAATAATCCAAAGTGTTCTCGATCCCTTCAGTTTGTGAATCAATTAGGAAGTTCTAATTTCTCTCTTTTCCTCTCTTTCTCTCTTTCTCTTTCTCCCCTAAATTTAACTGTTTACTGATTAACATGTCAGAAAACATCAAACTTCTGTGGCATTCAAATTATCTGCTTCACAGGGTAGAGTTGCTTAATAAAACTGCATGTTGCCAGTGGGTAAAACTTTCTGAAGAGCATAACAAATAAAACAACATCAGTAACGGGAGGGGATGAGTGCAAATCCTCAGGAGGTATGAAATCTCAAGGCAACTGAAGACCTACCTTCAGCTGTCATCGGTGTCTTTGCCAGCATGGGAGAGCGAGCGCTGGTCCATGTTCCCAGGGCTTCCCAAGCTTTAAGGTAAATGGACTCTCAAGTCAGCAAGTAGCAACTAATAGCAGAGATGTGTGTGGTCAAGGTGAGCTATGTTCAGAGTTTAGGTGAACGTCCGTCACTGCTGCCGGCCTGGATTGCTACTGCTCTGCATTTTAGGTTGGCGTTTCTACCGTCGCAGAAAGGATCCTGTATGATATTGCAAAATGAGAGAGTAATTTTTACAAGTTTTCCGTGGTGTGAATATCTGGGTAAGGTCCACAACACTGAAGAATTTGGGTGCACCACACAGCATTTGCTTTAGGTCTGGTGCACTCGGCTCACACACAGGCACTGCATCGTGTCAGGATTTTAAACTCAGCTTATCTTTTTTCTCTACTTTTGTCTTCTAAAACTGTCTAGATCACCAGTTGCTCAAAGGAAAGGCACACAGAAGGGTACTCCAAGCTTACTGAAATGTACTGAAAACGTTTCCTGAACTGTTATTGTTTTGCCACAGTGAACCCATCTCTCCAGTGATTGCTCAGAATGGATGATTTGAAACCACTTAAAAACAACTGTTGCTTCAGACAAAATTTAGTCTGTGAATGCTCAGTCAGTCACGAGTCCCTCATTTTCCCCAGTTTCCCACAAAGGTGAGATTTCAAGCAACCTGCACACAGCATTGGCAGAAAAATCATAGAAGGCAGTTCACAAGCTCCGGCCGTCGCTTGGGAGGGCCGGCTTGTCGGCAGCATACCTTGAATTTCACTGTCATTAAGTGCCAGTTGGTCCAGCGAGATGCAGAAGGCATACTATAGCATTCTGTTTGTTGTTACTGTTGCTGATATAAATTGACTAACCCTCTAATTACCCAAATCTTGGGACTAATAATTTACATACTTTATTTTCCACTCAGTAAAATATATTTGAGACCCAGAGGAGTACAAACTCTATCTACTTAAATGCCAATTTTGAAAGCCAGGGGCTAACTACAAGTACTTCAACACATGTGCGGGGGTGTCAGAAGCATTCGGGCTCAGCCTTGAGCTGACTAAGCTGAGTTTGCAATTTAGCCTAGAGCTTATCTCCTGTTTTTGGCAGAAGCGGCAAAATTTATGATCTGTCCTGGTGACATTGGAAACACCCTCATGAATGTGTCTGAATTGTTTTGTTAGCTTTGCAAATTCATGGCTGAAAAGATCAGGTCTCACCTTGAAGAAAGACCGGAACAGATCACATTTCAAGGTTCTGTAAAAATACCAAGAGAGTAATCATATTTTTTATAAGAGACTCCAGGCAGGTTATCCTCAGGAGCTAGGTAGGATATTCTCAGGTGGTGGCACAGGTGGTGAGAGATGCTGGTTGTACCGATCAAAGACATTGTGACAGAGAAAACCAATAGAGCAGTCTCTTTGCCTGACCTGTGTTCCCTCCTCCTTAATCTAAACCACCAGCACTGCTACATTTGGTATTCAGGTATAAATGTTTATTGACTCTGACATGATTACGAGCAAGGGAATGGTTTAAGACGTGACCTTGGCTACAAAGGCTGCTGGGTAGTTCAGCCTGAGAGATCCATCATGTATGCTTTTAAACCTCAGCCACCCTGCAACTCATAGTGAGGCCAACTCAATGAATCAAATGAAAACAAAATCAAAGTGGAGTGCAGAGAAGATCATTAATATCATCTTGGTTTCCTTTACATTGGCATAATTAACATTTATACATAAACATGCATTTGTTGACGTATTCTAAATAAGTAACATATGAAAAATAGCTGCTGAGCGGGTGGTGAGCTGTACTGTGCAAACAGAGGGGTGGCAAAATACAGTACCCACATGCTGTTCCTTTGCTCGTCCTTCTAAGGTGTCTTGTCCTTGCCCTAAGTTGTAGTGGGGGGATTGTTTCATGTGCCATCTATCACGGCGTTCTTAACAGCAGGGAACAGATCAAAAAGTACCACAGCCGACAGTGTTTAGCCATTACTGCGATACGAGTATCGGATTTGCTCTCATGGGAGGTTTGGGGGTGTGACACCCTGTGTACCTAAGTGCAAGTGTGCGTATGCCCGAGCACTTAATTAAACTACACCAGTAATCTGATAGGATTTTGATCTCAATAGTTCCCGGACTACAATAGCATCACGGTTTAGGCTTTTACCTACTCCTTCTGCCCAATGAGTCAGACACTCCTTGAATCCACCTCATATCTTCCCAGATTAAAATTTCTTGCAACACTCCAAAAAAAACATGTATCAGACAGTAGATGTGGTTTGCTGCAGAGGGACTCTGCAGTGTTTGCTGATTTTTTTCTGATTCTGTGATACTGGTTTTCCAGCCTCGCTTCCAGCTTCCAAACTGCACCAAGATAAAATTCAATAGGGTTTAATATTTATGACTTTTCTATATAAAAATGTTCTGGAGCTGACATGAAAAAAGGACTCCACAGTCATGAACAAGAAGAGGCAGTCTGTAAAACTGAAGGTGGAAGAGAGGTCTTTTCACCGCTGTTAAATACCAGCCTGTGCAAACGGTAGCTATATTGGAAATCAATAGCAAAACCCCCATAGACTTTGATGGGAGAACAATTAGGTCACTGTTGGTGGTCTTTGAATTCCCACACTGGGTATATCTGTTGTTTGCTTGGCTGGCATTGTCTTGAAAAACCTGCTGGCTTTTTTTCCTTTGTTCTGGGTTCCTTACATACATTAACTGCACTAATTCTTATATTAAAGCCTACTTGTAATGGACGAGAGCAGGCCAACTTTCTTTTAAATCGTATGTGACTTGCTTCCTGGCCCTACTGTGGTTCAAAAGACTGCTAGCACTGCAAAATGTTCATGTAACACCTCGCACAGAGTTAATAAGCACAGTTATTTGAACCTTACTGCACTTTCCTGTAAGATTATTGTGAAAAGAAGAAAGATAATAGCAGTTTGCCATGAAGATATGAAATAACCCTCCTCTGAGGCACTCTATCACTATCTAGTGGTGACTTGCACCCACTTACGTTAGCCTCCCAGGTGCCTCAGGTGTGAGTAAGAATTAGACCAAGGGTTGTGGAGTCGCTTATCTGCTGCAAAGCGGAGGGTGTGGACTGGGGCAGGTGCCAGAGGCTGTGCTGCGTCAGCACAAGTACTCCTGCACCATGAGTTGGGACAGGGAACTGAAAGAGCTGAATTTTTTTTTTAAAATTCAATTTAATTTAATTTCATTTCATTTCATTTCATTTCGTTATTTCATTTCATTTCATTTTTGCTGAACTGGATCTGCCCATTCCCTTGATCACCCTGCAGCCAGATGATCACTAATGGCAGAGCGGAGGAGGGAACGGTGCGTGTGGCGGGGTGGGAAGGAAGGTCAGATCACCCCTTTTCCCAGCAGCCCTAAAGCTGAAGTGTGGTTCAGCAAGGGTGCAGGAGCCTGGGTGCCTTATGGGTGGGCGCAGGAGGACCCTGGTCCCCGGTGGAGTGGCCCCAGCTGCTGAGCACTGCTTGCTGCGCCGCGGCGGCCGCTTGGGGTGGGGAGGCTCTTGCCCTCCTGGGCTCATCCCTTGGTGGTGGGTGAGAGCTGAGAGGTGACAGCCCCAGGTGGCCTAACTTAGGACAAAATCACTGAGTTCAGAGGAGCTGCCCCATCTCAGTGAGCTTAAGATAGGCCTCCGTATGGTTGTGTGAAACCCACCACTGCTGAGCAGTGGGGGGAAGCGTGGGAGGCAAGTGTGGTGGCCCCTCTGGCATGAGCGAAGAGCACATTTTCACACATTGGGTTCCCCCTTTGTTTGCTGATCCCTTCTGACTGGGTCCTCTGAGCAGGGAGGAAGCTGTGACACACTGATGCTTTGGGAGGTCAAGGCAAGGCTTTGTGGTGGGCTCTGTGGGTGCAGAGAATAGGGGGTCTGTGGGACTCAGACTGAATGCAACAGTGCAGGTAGGCTGCTGGGCTTCCACCTCTCTAATGTGCATGTAGCTACTGTTCTCCTTTGTGCCTTGGATTTTTCTCTTGTCCTGAGTGTTTTTTACAGCTCACACAAAGCCTTGCCCTGGCACTGCCCTGGCATTAAGAAAGCGGAAGATAAGAAGATCTCCTGTTTGATGAGACAAACAGTTGTAAATATGTCCTGGGTGTTTTTCCCTGCACAATATCCTCTTTCTGTGTGTTCATTTGGAGAAGCTGTTCTTCACTTACCCTCTAAAATGCTTTTGTGCAGCATTGCTGATGCAGAATGGTTGGCATGTCCCCTGCAGAGGGGACTGATTGATCCCCGCATATACACATATATAATCTGTTGAGTGATTCTTCACAATAAGAGGCACTTTGCAGAAGTAAATTGTTATTACTATCATACCATTACTTCACTCCTTTGGAACGAGGCCGTTTTCCCCCCACTAACTATCAGCATTCCCTGCTAGACAAATAGTAGCGCAGATACTCTCGGGATGAGTCACCAGGCTGCTGCAAGAGGATGGCAGCTGGTCCTCAGATAAGAAGCCCATTACCAGTGCAGTGTGTCCAGTCACTACTGACTCAGAAACTGGAATCCCGAGGTTGCTCTTGAGGCAGCGTTGGTATGACTCTGTCACTAGGCTGCCTTAGCTTGCCTGACATTTTCACTTATGAAAATACCAACCTGCTGATGCCAAAGTTGGACCTGTGTGACTCCAGCGGACTCTGAATAAACTACTCTAAAACACTATCCTAGTGGAAATAGTTCCAGGGTAGGGGCTTACGAAGCTGTGTTCATGCAGGGCCACCTCATGGATGAAATGGCAACCTGAAAGCCACGCTACAAAATTAACCTTGAAAGCCGTACTTTTACATCTGGTCACATAAACAGGTGTTTCCCTGAAGGTGCCAGTCCTGGCAATGGGACGTCCCTGGAAGCAGCTTGCTGTTCTCACCCGGCTATCCCTCGCCATCCCCTGGGGCCTCTACTGAGTCCTGATACAACCCTGAAGGAGCTACCTGCAGAGCCGTCATCAGTCATCCGATTCTCTCAATGACAGGCACAACTCAAAAACCTATTTCTGTGCCTCATTCAAAAGCTTCACCGTCTTCTAGTAGCTTGCAAGCTGCTCTTTGGGAAGAATTCGGGGTGGGGGTTTTGATCCTTATGTAATCCTGTAGCAGTAGTGTCTGCTTTAAGGTGTACTGAGGAATATCATCAGATCTTTACTTTTTCCTGACTTTCAGTGACCAAGGCTTTGGCTGTTGTTAATTTTCAGGTTGCTTTTGTACTTGGGAAGACTGTGGATTGAGCTAAACTGAGAGCGCAAAGACGCTTGTCTGAGCGGTGCCTGCCTTTCCCATTGTATTCTGTTTTGTCACTGCGGTATATGGGAGGGTGCTCTTGTCCTGTAACGGCAGGATTCAGCATAGTTTAATGTGCTGTGGTGTCTGAGCCGGGGGTGACAGTAAGTGATCTCTGAAGACCTGAGCAGACAGTGGTTTGGAGACCGAATGCTGCTACCTGTGCACGTTTGCCTCCTCTGGGGTATGATAAAGGGCCACCGCTCTACATCAAGAGCTTTGTGCTAATACACAATGGAAATTACCGCAACGTCTAGAGCGAGCTTGTTCTGAGGAGTATGGTACACTGATTCTTGCCAACCAAACTCCTAGGAGGTTTGGCAAAGCTATTGAAAACCGTATCCAGAAACTAGTGACGAGTATGGAACCTGCTTGCCCTAAGTAATTTTGCTGATTTCACTACCTTGATTTAAGAATCAGCAATAAAAAAAGAGGCTAGACCTGCAAGGTGGTGCAACTCAGTGCAATTTCACTGAACTAAATGGAGCTGTGACAATGTACACCAGTGAGCCATACAGTTCAAGGCCTTAAAAGCTTTAAGTTGATGAATATTCCCTGCTGATGGCTGATTATTATTGGTACACTTTGGTACAACGCCTCTGAAGTGCAGTACTTTATCAATTCAGCACATTACATGAGCCTCAGGCTTGCTTCACTTTTGTTCAACTTTTTTTGGGCACCAGAATTCACTCTCATTTTACGGTGATGTAAGCCTGGAATAAAGCCACAATACACTGGCAGCACTCCTGCAGGTACGGATTTGTGCAAACAAGAAGTGTGTTTGTCCCTGTCTGAAAGTCCTTGCTGGCTTGATAAGCTGCATGTTTTTCAGGTTATTTTTATTTATTTATTTTCTTTTTCTTATTGCTCACTCACTACGGCAAAAGGGCTGTCCACACTTACAGTACATACAGACGTACATGCCTTGCTCTCAGATTCCCCGCAGGCAAATGATGATAAATGTGGAGGAAAAGAAAGATGGCTTTTAAAGAATGACCTTAGGAAATGAAAACTGCAAAAATAGTTGCTGTGCCTGGTGTTCCATCTGTGAATACCCAGGGAAGTTAATTCAAATGCAAGTGGGAAATGCATCCATGTCTTTAGGTAGAGGAAACTGATTTTTTTTGCACAGCAGCTGGCTCTTTGAGGCCAGTCCTCTGCTGATGTTTCCATGGGTTTCCTCATTGAAAGGGGAAAGAGGTCATTGCTGGAAGATATTTTAAATGAAATATCAAATGTGCAGTAACTCTTTTATTGCCTAATAGTCCTCATTTTTCTCATTACCTGTCAGATCTTCCCTTGGCTTGAGAAGCAAGTATCTGCTGAGGTCAGTCTCCATCACACAGCAGTGGGGCTATTTGTTTCGTTAACTGTTTTCAAGACCTACCTCTTCTTTTTCTTTTTCTTCTTCTTTCTGTTAAATACATTTACAGTGTATTGGGCCTGATTGCCTTTGGCATTGATTCTGAACGGTACTTGACCTAGTGGGATGCTTGCATCATTGGATATTTATATAAAGAATCGATGTCTGTTTCATTAGTTCCACAACTGATGCTGGGATCCTGGAGTAAACCTTTTGTTGCCTTTGGGTGTTTCTTCCAGAATGTTCTTATGCATAAAATGTCTGAGATTCTTTTTGTTAAAAAGGAGAAATTAAAAAGTGGAATAACTACTGAGAAAAGCTTAGAAGAACACTCAGTTTGGAAACTCACTTTCCTTCAGGAGCATAGTTGTTAAATGCAGGTTAGCTATGCACACAGGGAGATAATTTTGCCTTCCTCTTAGCAATGGAGGCAGAGACACCACCACTTTCTTGTGCTCTCTTTGATCTCTGATGTCACCTGAACATTTTTATGTTCTGCAAGCTCAGTGCCATTTTCTGACTGCCATTTCTTGCTGAGGCTGAGGCTTATTTGGCAAATACACATTTGAACCTTATGCAACCTTCAGCTTTCTCAGAAGGTAAAGCAGCAGGGCCTGAAAGTCCTGTTGAGTGATCTTGAAAAAAGGAAAGGGAGAAATAATAGGCAGTAAAATGAAAGACTTTTCTGACCTCCTTTTTTAGCCTGGTTTTAGTTACCTTGGCTGAATATAGCCTTGCTTGCCATTGGTCATATAGATTGGATGCTCATCATCTTTGAACCTACGGCACTCTACATGTGTCTATGGAAAAGTCAACTTCATCTTCGAGAAAATCAATTTCAACTTGTGCTGGGACATGAGAAAGTGATAGAGGTAGTTCATAAATGATGCTAGGAAAGAGCTATGCTGAACAGGTAGCTCTGAGTTAGTAACCTTAACTTCTCTTTACAGTCAAAGAAGTGTTTTCCCTTCATGTATCCAAAACTGTGGAGATGACTCATTCCTTAAAACTATTGATTCCTCTCCAAAGCCTATGAAGAGGACCTAGCTTAGCTTAGCTCAGTTGCAAATGTATGTTGACAGATGCCTTAAGGTCTAGTGAATCCCACTCTCGATAGCTCTAAGGATACAAAGGGGAGCTGAGGATACTTACAGTTTGCAGGAAGTGCCAACCCCAGATTTAGAACAAGGGAATAGCTGTTCAAATTAGACACAACTGACAAATCACCCTTAATTCAGCAAATTGCTAGTAACATCACACTCAGCACAAAAAGAACATGATGTTTCCTGTTCTCTGTGGGCTTTTTTAGACATGGGAAAAAAATCTGATATAGCATAAAATTGTCACAGAAGACTGCATACGGCTGATGCCTTATATAGGTTTAAAGGAAATTCCCACGACCGCACTTGGCCTTCCTGTTTCTTAAAGCACAATCAGCATCCAGATAGTTGTGCACCTGTGTATTATCATGTACTTTGCACATGATGAAGCTGCTGAGTTATGTTAAAATTGGCAGGATGCAAGCTGATGTACCTGCCAAGGCAGGAAAAAAATTAAGCTGTCTGTACAATACATGCCTTCACTTCAACAAACTTGGTTTAGCTATGGCACAAAACACTTGTCAAAATAGTAATTTCAGTGAATACAGAAAGAATACCAGGGTGTGTTTTTTGAAATACACACTCTTGATGCAACTCCCTTGCTGCGTACTTTCTTTTGGGAAATAAACATTGTCATATATGGTCCATTTTGCTAGCAACTCATCTCATTTATTCACCTGAGTTTCATACAGTTCAGTTTTCATTCTGCTGAAGGAAAATCTTATCATATAAAGGATGGGCTCTAAGCTACTGTTTGACTACACAGAAAATCATACTATATCTCGAATCACAGATTTTTTGATTGGATCTTTATTATGTCAGTGACAACAGCAGATGACATGAATAATTCTTCTGATTGATAGATTGGGGACAGAATGCCCAAAAGCTTGCGGCATTGAGTATCTAAGACCGAATCTGACAAGATTCATACCCACAATTAACATCAGGCACTGTGCACAATCCTATTGATATCTCTGGAGACAGACACCCAGCATACAGTTAAGAACCTGTAGAAGTCTTTGAACAGCTGGAGTTTAGCTTCCAGGTTGAGAGACATGTATTTTAAATATAGCACTAAACTAAAGGCTGGGTTCTAGTTTCCATTCAGCTCTAGACTAAGTGTTACTTCACCTGGGAAATGAATTGCATCTCAGAAGAAAAGTGTGCTGTTTGACTGAATTGAGCAATTTGAATTCCCAGGATAAAATGTACTCAAGATACAATAGACACTTACCTAAATACTTCAAATTTAAGCAGGAATAAGTCACACATAGGAATCAATTGGCCATTTATTTTTCATTTATTTATTGACAGAATTTTATTTTTGGTACTGAAGGGTATAGATCCATACAAGTGATGCTGCACTTCATTGGCTTTGACAGTCATTTTGTTTGTAAATACTTTACAAATACAATTCAGGCCTGATTCCAGGCCTTTGCGTAAGGGTTTCCACCTGGGCAGAAGAAGGGGATCTAATCTCAACTAATGTAAGATGACTGCAGTATAGTTACTTCCTTCGTAAGAAGTAGAGAGAAAGAGGTGCCTAAAGGTCATGATTGATTTCCTTGTCCTACCATCTGTCTTAGGGTGAGATTGATCACAGCAGCACTTAGAAAAGCCTGTTCCTCCATTGACTACAGAGAGACCCTGATGGATAGTTGAGATGTACATGCCTATACTGCAGTCATCTACAATTAAGGGAGGTGAATGTTATGCCCGCACCTTTTGTCCCAGGACCTCTTGCTATCCCTGCAACTGAGTCAGGTAGTGTAGTAGGTTGACCTTGGCTGGACACCAGGGGCCACCAAGCCACTCTATCACTCCTCTCCTCAGCAGGACAGGATGGGGAGAAAATAAGATAGAAAAGAAAAACCTCATGGGTCAAGATAAAGGCAGTTTAATAAAGCAAAAGCAAAGGCCACGTGCGGAAGCAAAGGAAACCAAAAGATTTATTCTCTACTTCCCATCAGCAGGTGATGTCCAGCCACTTCCCAGGAAGCAGGGCTTCAGTACACGTAGCAGTTGCTCCGGAAGACAAATGTAAATAATGAATGTGCCCTGCTTCCTCCTCCTTTCTCTTAGCTTTTATTGCTGAGCTGACGTCATATGGTATGGAATATCCCTTTGGTCGCTTTAGGTCAGCTGTCCTGGCTGTGTCCCTTCCCAAGATCTTGCCCACCCCCAGCCTACTGGTGAGGGGGGAACGTTGGAGAGACAGCTTCGATGCTGTGCAAGCACCGCTCAGCAGTAGCCAAAACACTGGTGTGTTATCAACACCTTTCTAGCTACCAATACAAAGCACAGCACTATGAGGGCTGCTTATGGGAAAAATTAACTCCATCTCAGCCAGGACAAATACAGATAGCACTGTTCATCTGCTATGAAATACTTCCCCACAATTTTCCTAATCCTTCTGCGGAATTTTCTCTAGACCCCAGATGACATGGAAGAATGCTTTCAAGAGGCCCCAGTTTGAATCAGGTGCATAACTTAAAGCTAGGCATATACTTAAATTTCCTGATGAACTGATATCTCATTGATTTAGACATGACTTATCCACCTTTAAACAGGCTGTCGGACAAAGCGCTCAGACCCTAAACCTATCAAACACTCATATGTATAAAATATTGCATCATGGGTAGAGTGATTTTAAATTGTTAGAAGCAATAAGTAGATGGTAGTTTTATGTACTGTTATGGAGAAACTGCTGGAACCAATTGTCCAAAGCCTCTGTTGTAACCACATTACAACATTATTGTTTTCTCTGAGGATAGTAATGAGGATGAATTAGGCAATAATGCAAATCTCTTTGAAAATAAAAAATCACACATAGTATCATTGTTTCTGTGCCCTTTGGGTGCAAAAAATAAAGATCTAAATCTTCTTCCTCTTCTTTCCAATAGCCTGTCTCTTTGCACCCTTAGTTTTATGATATCCTCAAGTTCATAAATCTCCTGCAAGAGATTAAGGTAAGGATTGTAAGGAGATAAAAATCACTTTATCAGGTGAGTTTACATCATTCCTCCTCATTGCCCTTGTGTTCAATTATATTCATCCTTAATGGTCGTCTTGTTTTCCCTGTATATAAATCAATCTAAACCGACATGCAAAATTAAGTGTAGGAAAATTGGCTGCTTGCTTTGTTGCCTTGATGAGGATGGGCTACAGAGGTATTTGATGCTACTAACATCCATGGAAAAGTACCTGAAAAAGAGTTGCCTTTTTGTGCAAAATTTTCTTGATACTGTCTGCACCTTTTAGCCTACATCTTTAAAAAGAGGGAGAGTGTGATCTTGTTGCTGTTGTATTGGCCTGCAGAACAGTGGGTATATTGGCCATGCCAGGAGCAGCTGACAGATCTTAGGCAAAGTTCCTTCACCTCTGTGTCTCTTTCCCATCTAAATACTTGCCTTTTAAAAGGTCCTCATATTTTACACCAATAAGACTTTCTATTTGCAGCTGCAATTATTTTGCTATGGCATTCTTCATAAGAAACTGAATGGACAATTCTGGAGAGAGGGAAGATTTTAATTTATCTTTTGCGCAGCAGTTTTCTACACAGTAAGTTGAGTTGGTGTGTAAAGTTCTGCTTTTGGGGTAAGCGCATACGGTTACTTAAAAGAGCTGGCAGATTTTCCTACTCCTTTTCATTTTACCAACTGGAATGGTGTTTCAAATTTAACATGAACTGTTGGTATGCTTCCCAGTTCCCTCATTAGAACAAGCCTGATGGATTGGTGTTGCCTACTCATTTGATTGTAAGCTTTTCCCAACCCATTTCCTTTTCTTGTACATAAAAGCACTAAAGAGAGCAGGATCCTGAATCTAGTAGAGGCCTTTGGACATTGCTACATTAAAATGACAATAAATGTTGAACTTCTGCAACCCTTCAAGCCACAACAGGGTAGGGGTTAGGATCAAGGTCAGATATTTGAACCAAGGTAGGAAATGTTAAATGCCATCTTGATTTGGAAATTGTATTTGATACTGTCTCAAAACATAGGACTGCATTTCAACTGGTATAAAGAGTCATAACTTTTTTGAGGTCAATGGATCTCATACTGATTTAACTATTACTATCTGATTGGATAGTAATGGTTTGGAATGAATGAGACAGCTAAAGATTTTTCTACTATAGATGACGCCTATTCTACATGATTTAAAAATGACCAAAGCTTAGAAGGAACGAAGAGAAGGAAGGGTGGGCAGAGACCGTAAAATAACATGGGTATGAGAAACCAAAGCATGCATCTCAGAGGGAAAAGATGTTGAAGCTGGAGGACTCAAGATTTGTGCTCAGGTTTGGGACAGTCTAATTAAAGGAAGACAAAATGCCGACTGTTCGCCTTTGCTCAAATCAATTTGGTATTTTGTATACAAAGATCTTGGCAGCAGCATACTATGGGTCAAAGAACATTTGTTTGCTTTCAAATGATTTTCAAGAAATTAATGCTTTTTTTTCATTGCTAGTGCCTAGCTATCATCGCATGCAGTTCCCTTGGGGAACTCACTAGCTTTTCACTCACTGGCTTTGATTTGCCTTGTTGGGTTTGTTTCTTTTAATTCTTCAATTTTCTTTTGTTTGCTGGGGTTAACTAACTTTGTGCTTGTGCTTCCTGGTCCATGATACTGTAATCTTTTACGTAGGCACAGAAAGCTTTGACACTGGCCTCATAGGTGCAGGCTTCCACGCTTCATCCTGGCATGTTGGTTGTGATTACCACTTTGCATTTTCCACATACTCCTGGCCTCTTTAGCGATCATTCGACAATGACAGCGAGCACCAGTTGTGATGGTAACTTCTGCATCTTGACCAGTTGTCTACTTTTTATTGTATTGACAGTTTATTTAGGGCAGAGCTTCATATAGGCAAGCAGCAGTAAAAATAGATCAAGTTTATTTTCCTGGAGCTGTGACACCAGATAAAAGAATCTGTGGTCCATACGGTCATCTACACTATGTTCTCCTTTGACCAAGAGGTACCAGTACAGCCAGCACCTGGGAGGCTGACTTGCTGGCTTACAATCTTCTCCCTCCGTAATTTGCTGCCTCACTGACTATTTACTGGAGTAACAAAGTTCTGTGGTTAAAACCCCGGACTGAGACCCAGGAGAGACAAGATAACTCTTGCCTTGGCCAGAGGTGTTCCTTCTGATCTTGGAGAAGTTGTTCAGTGTCTCTGTGACTGTTGGGAGTAAGAGCTCTGCCCTGTCTTACAGGAGTCTTGACAGAGGGTTAACTTGTTTGCAGTGAATAGATCCTGCTTAAAATTGTGCATTGGCTGAGGTGCAGAAGGCAACAAATGAGAGGGAAGGCAGAAGTTACTGGAAAGCATACGCTGAACACACAGGCCCAAGGCAGCAAGGCTACGTCGCTTGGTTTTGTAAAGACAGACTGATTAATCCTTATGAGGTGCTGAGATATGTGAAAGCCATAGAAAATCCCAAATATAAACACACCGACTAACAGAATATATACTTGCACTTCTATGAAAATTCCTGCCAGTTATTTTTTTTAAACTGAACCTAGTACTTAGAGCATTGTTTTTTTTATCTGCAGAATTACACAGTGCAATATTCAGAGCTGGGAAAAAAAGGTTAAATTTAAATAAACCTCAGGATTGAATTTTTGGCCAGAAGACAGAGTGAGCTGAAACTTAATTGCATCCTTGGAAGCTAATGTAATGGCCATTTGCAGTGTGGGGGCACATTAGGGAGTTTTTTTCCATTCGCAGCTTTCTTTTCTAATATATATTGAGATGTAAGAGCAACTTCTCATTTTAGAAATATATCCAGAAGTAAATCCTATTTCACCAGTGCAGTAACAAAGCTGTGTCTGGGGAGTGAGGAGTTACACTTGCAGTTCTCCATTTGCAGCTTTTGAAGGTGTCACCTTCACACAAAGCATCAGTCTGTTCCACACTGCAGAGGCCAGAATGGCCTTTGCTACGTGCAAGACGTACCATGCTTCTGCCGCTCCCCCATTTCCACACTAATCGAAGTTCTTGGCACTGATTTCTCTAATTGCACAGGTGAAATTTGAATGAAAATTGACATCTCATGGGTTCCAATCTGACCGAATTAGCCTACAACAGGATTCCTTTGATTTTTGAAACAGCTCGATGTCCTTTAAACTCTTAAATGAAAGAGCCATTTTTCCACAAGCACTCTTCAAGTGCAAAGCACAGTGATGGGGTGAGCAGTGTCTGCATTTTCCTGAGCATCCAGTCAGAGACATATATGAAAATAAGTCATCTGCTTGACTGACCGGGAAAGCAACCCCCCTCACAACATTTATACTTTTGCCGGTGTTTCTGGGAGGTGACGTACGTAGAGTGGCCCACTAATGACTTGCATCAGTGACTTAACTCAGGGGCTCTGCAAATGCGCTGGAGTTTTTGTAGGGTAAACAGATTCTGCAGATGGATGCCTGGCTGCGAAAAGCTTTTGGAAAGTGCTCTGAAGGCAAGAACAGCTTCATGCTGGCATACCTCAAGTCAGTGCTTTTACACCAAGGACCTGGGTTTGTAACTGTTATCTGTTTTTAGCCTTTGTAGCACAAGGAACCAAGAGTGAAATAAAAGGCAATGAAGAAAGGGTCCCTTATTCACCCGGCAGCCGGCAGGAGGGAAGCAAAGACGACAGACCTGGGGCGTGCCCATGTGGATGTTGGAAGTGATGCCAGGGACTCCCTGGTTTCATTGTGCTCTACTGTGCTGAGGAGCAAACGGGTCCCCATTCAACCTTTCTTTCGCACCTTCCCCCCTTATTTCCCTCTTTTTCCCTTCCTCTTTTTACTTACTCTCACAAGTTGCTCACCTCCCCTTCTTCCTCCCTCTGCCTGTATCATCAACTGCCAAAAAACCTGCTTGCCTCAGGATGGCATCTCCTGGCAACTCTGTGGGAATAATACAGTTGCCACAGCACAGACACAAAACTTGGCCTTACAAAGTGGTCCCTGGGTTTGTACTCCACACCCATGAACTGTGGTTGCAGTGCCATTGCAGCTTGCCACCCCAGTGAGCAGAATCAGGCAGGGAATGTGAAGATGCTCCGTTCTCTGCGCTCAGCAGCTGTGTTTGCAGAGAGTTAAAACATGTCCAGGTTTTTCTGCTTTTATCTCTTGATCATGTCTAATAATTCAATCTGCTTCATTATTTATTTCCCTAATGAATTCTGATTTGGAGAGACCAAAGAGCTGAATGCAAAGGACTTCCATACAGAAATCAACGTTTGCATCAAAGGTCAAGGGAAATGATCAGACAAATAATCTGTCTCAGTCCATCATGTCCCTTTTGCCTTGAGAAGATCAGAAAATCACACACACTTAGTCATATTGCTAACAATAGTCCTTCAACTTCAAATTGGCCTAAGATCCTAATTTCTACTGACTTATTCTAGGTTGAGAGTAATTAATTTCTTTGTTGTCATGCAAAATAAACTATAATTCTCAGTGAAAGACTTACTGAAGGCAGACAGAAGCATATTCATCCTAAATCTGTTGATTTTTGCTGCTTTGTCAAAATCAAAACATTTCAAAGAAATTTTCATTTTTGTTTTTCTTTTATTTGCATTCACTTATTTTAAAATTTTCATGTGAACATTCCTGAAGTCCAAAGCCTTCTGGTCAATTCTGATCAGAGGAAATAAGAACAACACAGATTAAAAAGGAAAAAAAGAAAAAAAATCAAAGTGACTCTCTTTAGAGTTACAAATTCCATTTTGATAAAACTGCATTTTACATAGATTTGTGAATGTTTCTGCTTTTGCAACCACTGATACATTTATTTTTTTTACAGAAAATGTTGGTCTCCAGGTAACTCCACCTGAAACATTGGAAATGTCTTTGTTCCATACTGAGGAAGAGCCTTACCTCTGTGGGAGCAGGTGGCTCACAGGCCATGAGCACCTGTCAGCTGGGCTGGATAAGCCTACTGCACTTATTCCCTTTACTGCTATTCTGATGATGCTGACATGACAATTCCATGTGGGGTTTTTTTTTTGTGAAAAGAGGTCAGTTTAAATTGTCGTCTTAAATATTATTGCAAATTTCGGTTGAACATTAGAATACCCATTTCAGACCTGTTTTCGTAAGTGAAGAAAATCTCATAGCCTTGATTTCTACTGTTTTGACACTTTCTTTTATGAAGGTGTCAGCCTCTGACTTGTAGTGCAATTATTGCAGTGACACTGACACCTATATATTGGTGCTATTAACACTTCCATTTCATGTCCTCTAGATAAGAGCTGGATCTTGCAAATCCTTTGGTTGAGTTATTTGCCTCAGGATGTGCCTGCAATGCAAAAATAAACAAACTGTAGGATTTCTGGCTTTTTAAAGCTGAAATGAAAATCTTCATTGTCTTTACATGTGACACATTCAATGCGTGCTAATTTTCACTTGAAGCTGCATTTGTTATAGGTGGTGTTTAATGTGGTGGTGGTAGAGAGACACAGAGGACTAGAATAGTTCATATTAAATTCCTGGAGGAAATTCCTCTTTAAAATAGAAGAATCAGTTCAGCTTGTTGCAGTAGGTATAGAATTTGGCAATGGCACTTTCTGGCTGACTAGCTCTTTGAATTTATGGTCTGTCAACCAGAACCAGGAGGGAGAAGTTGAAAGACTGATGGGCATTTTCACCACTAAAATGGCATGGCTATACATAAGGGTAGATATTATTGCTGCTCAACACAAGCAGCTGTCCTGGAGGGAAGCAGAAGAAATGCCCTTGCTGTGGGCAGAGCAAAATTTGTTAGTGTCTGTAGGACACTAGTAAAACTATAACCAGAGAAGTTCTCTCAAAAGCTGATGAAAGAAAAAAAAAAGCTTGCATTTTACTAAGCATGTTGCTTTACATGGTTGCTTTGATCTGACATAGACTTATGCTGCCATTTGTGCTGCCATGGGGTCATGTTGCCCCTCAGAACCCTTACTAACCACCTGTGCCTGTTGCTGCCTCTTATGTGGTGACATGAACATTGATACGATTCATGATGAATCAGATGGGAGAACAGATGGAGCTGAAAAGTACCTCACCTGAAAGTATGATCTGCTGGGTCACTTGCATGTGCATGCCCAACACTGATGTTGGTACAAGGGAGGCACCAAGAGCAAGGAGCCAGATGAAGGAACTCACTGGCCATAGCCTTGGTTCTGCATTGCAGAGAATAAAGAAAGTCTACTTCAATCACAAATATTCTCAGAAAGAGCTTAACCAGTCCCCCTGCAGAGAGCAACTTGAGTACAGGCTTGGTTTGTCTAGTCAGAAGAGTGGGTGAGGGAGAGTCAAGGATTCTCAAGGCCTGACTCTCTCTGCCAGTTCATGACTCAGATACACAGAGGATCAACAGCAAGCTCAGACCTTCTCATGATGCTCATCACGATTCTCACGAAGTGCTTAGTTCAGTCTGAATCAGAAGCAACTCCTTCATAGTCAGCAGAGTTATGCTATCATAAAACCAGCATGACAGGACAATCAGGTCTTACGTCAATAATTATCTGGTTTCTTCACTTTGAGCATTCACAACCATTTTAGCAATGCTTTCCATGTCTTCCCCATGTGGTGTTATCTTGTCTGGCAGACAGGGGTTGTTTGATTTTCTCCTGGTGCCAAGCATTGGTCTCAACATCACTTTTGTGTCTGTTTGAGGAGCAGAGGGCTGCCAGTGCTGTGAGGTGGGTTGGCAGCCTCCACCATGTGTAGTCAGGGAGAACAGATAGATGATGCCTTAATGGCGATGCGGAAGAGGAGGCCTTGCGCTCACTCCTCTGCTCTAACAGGCACTCCAGTGCAAGACTCTTACATCCTCTTATCTGAGTTGTCCTTTTGAACTCAAATTTCACTAGTTTGAAAGTGGTTTCTGTACTAATTAGTTGATCTCTCCTCTTGAAATTTCCAAATCAAACAGTTGACAACACACACACATACAAACACTTCTATGCTTATTCATTGCTATTAATAATTTTTTTAAAAGATCCTGGGTAGACTGGAGTTTATGAACCTACATAAGGTGGCATAAAAAGAGGATAAATCAGTAGTCCTAGTGTAAATCTCTTTTGCAGGAAAATACATTCCTTCATGCTGAGAGCTGCTGAAATGACAAGTTTTGATAAGCCTGCATCCACAAATTTTTTTTTTTAATATGTCTTCCTCTTTCCACAGTGCCAGTTTTGTGGTTTATTTAGCAAAATGTAACATATACACCTTATTCTCCATTCCTTGCAGCCTCCTGGCAAAAGAGTCAGTATTCGCCTCAGAAAATTCAAAGGTGCATAATCAGAGTTGCTAAAGGGCTTGAATCAACTTTTTTGAGAGGTCATTGAACATTTTTTTTTTACCTGGAGGAACCATCAGATGCAACATAGCAGATGTCCAGATATCAGTGTTATCTGCTGCCTTGCCTCAGAATATTTTAGAGAAAAAATAGAGTGCCTAGCTTTTTTATCAACTTTTCTTTTTCTGTTTTGGACAGCTTAAGCTACATGAAATGACTGTACCCACCATAGCTTCCCATTGCTGCCAGATCACTGAAAAAGTAAAGCTGAAGCTAAATTTGGGTGTGCTCTCTCTTTTGCAATACGTTTAGCATGCAGTCCCTTTTCTTTCTCAATTCAAGCATTGCTTCTAAAGCGTATCTGTGAATCACTCATAAAAGCATCAGCCATGGCCATTTCAAAGCATTATCTGCTTAACAAATTCAAAGCAGATTGACCTGTTTCCCCATGCTAAAAGAGTTTAACCGACTTGTTAATAGAGGATGTTTCCAGACAGTACCTTTCGTACTTCCAGAGCCTGATGGATCTGATTTTGATGCCCTCAAGTCAGTAATAGTTTACCCCACATGTGCTAACATACCATTAAGTATGAATAAGAGTATCACCATCAAGCCTTATGTAAACTTGTTTCAGGTTCACCCAGTACACTTACTCTGTTCTTTCCCCGTTCTCATTTCTCTCTCCCTCTTTGATTTTCTTATAGTATTGTCAGTTGTTTCAACAGCAGATCCTGTCCTCTAGAACAACCTTCTGTTACTGCTCTTTGACTTTCCAAATTATTTCAGGTGGGATCTTACAGTAATGAAACCTGTTGTCAGTCAGGTGTAATATTTCGGCAGTTAGAGAAGCAACAAATGTTGGTTTTACATCACCTTGAGATTCCTCAGTGCTGGCTGATCTTCCAGTGTCCAGAGCCTCCAGATGTGAGGCTGGCAGAGAGTTGCGGGAGGTTGGCTTACGCAGCTGCACTATGACAGAAATACCCAACAAGCTATTTTAGGCACTGAAAACAACGTAACTTAAAAAAAAAAACAAACAAGTCAGCACGGAGCTGGTCTGCTGCTGAGACCCATAGGAAATTTAGCTGGGTAGAGCACCGTGGCTCACCATGCTGCCGCAGCTTCCTCTGCCCAGCACTGCCCTCTGCACAGCCCCTGCTGGGTCCTGACGCTGCGGCGGGGGGAAGCAGAGCGAGACGCTGGAGACCTGCGTTCAGTTCTTGGCTGTGTCAAGGATTTCCTGTCACCTTAAATATGTCTCTTACTTATCTTCTGTTTCTATTTCCATCTGTAAAATAGGGAGGACATGTTTCAACTCCTCACAGAGTAATTGTGAAGGTAAATCCAAGAAAACATTCAAATACTATTATAATAAGTAATAATGCCAGTAATACGATTTATGAATGGGGTGAAACCGAAGTTCCTGTTTCTACAGAGGGCAAAGCTTATTCCAGTTTCTTTTTATAGCATTCTTTACGTTTCTAGAGATGGCCCTGGTTTCCTAATTAAACAGTTTCATAAAGAGCTCTCCTGCGCTGCCAATGCATTGGAACCCAACAGCAGAGCACAGGCAGCTCATGGGGAATGTCTGTTGGTCACAGATCTCTTGGGGTTCGACTTCAGGCAAAACGTGCGTGTAGCCATTTAAAAGAAGACCATGCTATGTAAATAAAAAGTTGCATTTTGGTGTTATTGGAGACTCAAAAAGTTACCTCTGTCATGGGCTTGATCCTGTTCTGACTGGAGGTGATGGGAGCTTTGCTGCTGATTTCGCAGGGAGCTGGGCTGGGGTGAGTAAGCTAGCAGTGATATTTGAAGAGAAGCAATGCCAGCTAGGTAATTACTTCCAGAGCACTGGGGAAGGCAAGCATGTTTTGTACCTTTCTGTCTGAAAACACAAGACTCTGACTAGTCCACACAGCCAGGGGCAGACTGCAGAAATTAATCAGTCTCCCATGTTGGGGTTTGCTAAGCCATTCTGCATGAAGGCTTCATTCTCTTAAGGGTGCTTTTGTCTTCCTCTACGGTCCTTCCCAAAGGATGGCTGCTAGTCCCCTGGAAACCTGCCTCAGGGCCCCTGTATGTGCTGGAGTCCTTGATTTACCCTCACCACGATCACCACTTTTCTTCAGCACCCATCCTGCTTGCAAGAAGCTTCCCAGCACACATAGGACAAGACCCCTGTAGGCCAGTCCTGGGGAGATGCTCTCTGCTTACGATGTCCTTGCACTGCGCTGCCCCAAGTGGGATGCCTTGTGCCACGCCTGTGAGCAAGGCTGGTAATTGTGTTTTGACTCCCCCACGCAGAAAAGGGTGCTGGCTCCCACCTTTTCTTCACTACTGTGCAAAGCAGGTCAGCACCTGGGTCACCACATTGCATGCAGTGGAAGCAACTGTTCTCAAGGAGCTAGACAGAAACAGCAGAGCTAAAGCTGGGTTGCTATAATTAGCACTTAACCAGAGCCAGCCACACTTTGCTTGAGGAAAGATGGATCTTCCTCACTGCTCAGGACAGATTTAGGAGTATGCACAGCAGCATTATCTCATGTTACTACGTCTTTGTTATTTCAACAGTGGCCTGTTTCAACTGGCTGTAAGACAGCACTTCATGAGGCATTAGGCATAATTAAAATTAACTTTCAACTGCCAAAACAAATAACCAGACTAAATGCATGTTCCTTTCCTTTATTTTGAGTTGTCTTTGTTCCTTTACTGAGTGGAGTTACGTGGTTCTTCAAAACTGTTTTCCCAACCCTTCTCAAGTTTGGAGTAACCTGAAGTAAAAAGCTGGTGATCACTTCTGCAGTGCGTTATCTGGGCTTGGCTCCATCCGCAATAAGAGCATATGCAAAATGAGGTGGGAGTTCATGTTTGGGGAAAGGTGAAAGGCACAGTGCAAAAACAAAAGCCAATTTACAGCTTTTCTATAACTCACCATGGAATGACACTGTTTTGACAGGTGAGAGGCAATACAGCTGCCTCTTGCTGAGGGAGAAATTTCTGAGTAGCCAGAATCTCCCTTTGTAATGTGTGTGAAAAGGAACGTAGGCCAGAAAAGGAAA
This sequence comes from Phaethon lepturus, assembly GCF_000687285.1. Classification (NCBI taxonomy): domain Eukaryota; kingdom Metazoa; phylum Chordata; class Aves; order Phaethontiformes; family Phaethontidae; genus Phaethon; species Phaethon lepturus. The sequence continues at coordinate 64,784 of NW_010562767.1, forward strand.
CAGTTCTCTCCTAGTACAGTCACGCTTGCCTAACAAAACTTAGAAGATAGTATCTACAGAAATACCAGCCTTTCAAAAGCAACAAGAATTAGGAGGCTACCTGAGTGTCACTACCTCATTTACTGAATCTGTGGAAAAATCTCTGGAAAGTTTATCCACATGCCTGCTCATTTTTGGCTATTATGCAAAGAGTAATTGCATTATCAACCAACCAGTAAAACAGGCAAAAAACTGTGCTGAATGCTACTGTTCCACTGATCTATTTAATGGATAAATATTCTTTTCATTTCATCTGCATCTGACTTGTAAAGGAGAGAAAGCAAAACAGAATAATGGCAATAAAACCATGAAAAAGGGGGCTGAGGAGGTTTGCATTGTTCTGTGAGGCACCATGCTAAGACCGACTTTTGACCAAGTTTGCAGTGATAAAAGCATGTGACTAAATTTAGCACTGTGTGGACCTACATGTCCTGAAAGCCGTACAGCCCTGTGACTGTTATGCTACCAGACTCCACAGACCTACCCCTCAGCAGGGCTTGCTATTCTGGGTACTGCACTGCCTGGCTGGCACACCTCTTGCTCTGGCTCTAGGGCAGCCTCTCCAAGTTTAGGCCAACTGCATGGTGATTTGTAAATGTACGTACCCAAGCTCTGAGCCAGTGTGACATTTTTCATGCAGGGGGGAGAAGAGAGGGAAAAGACCAGTGTTGTCTGGCATTTGAAGGCTGTGGACCTTACCTCTCTCTCCTTTTCTGTGTACCAGATTCTTGCCATAAGATTCCAACAGAAAACCCACTGAAGAAAATGAAAAGATTCCTACATCATCAATAAGCTTTATGTCAGACCAAAAGAGCAAGGTTATGTGGTTGCCTGACTGCTCCAGTTCTCCTGTGTGCACAGTGGCAGGCTGTCAAATCCAGTAACTCCCATAAAATAACCTTTTAGCATAAAAAAAAAGCAACAAATGGAAATGATAAAACTGAGAGGAAAAGAAAAAAAAAGCAGCTGATGTGTTCTTAAGTTTCTCAAACACACATGTAGTTAACGATCAAATAACTGCAAGTGAAAATAGCAGGCCTCAGCTAATGCCATGTGTGTCTGTCGTAACCCTCCCGTGGTGCCACACCAGTGTGATTAGCCAGACCAGAGAACCTGAAATGTCCCTCTTTTCCAGGCCTGGCAGGGTGAATGTGTCTCCTAGTGACTGGGTCATTTTGCAAACTGTCCACCTAAGTAGCTGTGGGTAGCAGAGCTGCTCAAATCGATACCAGCTGGCTGAGCGACAAAGCCTCCACTATAGTGTTCCTTCTTGGGTTGACTACCCCACACTTCTACTGCTCAAACCTGGTGTTGCCCCTGTGCAGAAAGTCAGCCCAGAGCAGGTACACAACCGAACAAAGCTGCTGTTGCCCTGGCACTCCTGGGGTGCCAAGCCTTGCTGCCAAAGTCATGCAAATAACGCGTTCGCGCAGAGCAAAATCCGGGTCAAAGAACTCCAGAATTTGATCTGAATCACTTACAAATTAAGCACATAGAAGCCTGAGGGTATTTGCAATCTTTCTTTTGTGGCCTGCTCATTTCTGAAGCAGACTACTCGGTGAATTCGCGAGTTCTAATGCAGTGTCGGTAGAAACATAAAGGTAATTGTTGCTATACTACTCCAAGTGCCGGGTGAAGTCTCATAGCAGAAAAACAAACCTCACCAAACTGTTAGATGTCTCATGATAGATGAGTCAGAAACTCTTTGTTTCCTGCTACACTGTTACCAATTTAGCAGGCTGCAAAACGAGAAAATGGAGCTGTGGATGACAAAGAAGAGATAATTTGTGAAAAATGCCCACAGCTTGCGGGGTAGATGAAAGACAAGATACAGCAATGACAAAATACCAGGAGACACAGTATGTGGGCAAAGGGTGTGTCCAGGTTCTTCAAGCATTTGAGCAATTAAAATCCAAGTTATCATTCTTTCCAATAGCTTTCAGTGAGCAGAAGTAGATGCCTTCTCCAAAGACCACTAGTAGATAAATCAGATAGATGGTGCGTCTGGCACCAAATGAAAGGCAAACATTTAGGCCCTAGTGATCCTCAGTTTGCATCCTTTGTAAATTCTGTGGGGAAAGAGGGTTTTCTGCCTGGAAAGTGTAGAAAACAGTGCCATCAGTGGGATGTCACAGCACAGAACAAGAGCAGAAGTTCAGAGGTTATTATGAGGCCCAGGCTCGAGATTACTCACCTTTGCTTCTCTAATATGAGCCAGACTTACCAGTGAAATTCATCTCATATGTGTGTGATCCAAGTAAGGCTTCATCATCTACCACATAACCCCAAAGATAAAGAGTTAAATACAGCTTTGGGCCATGTGTGAACCATCAAAGTTAAGTGAATTTGCATTTTGATTACACTAGATATGGTTTGGTGAACTAAAACAAACGACATCTGTAAGATTTGTGAATTAAAATGTACTGTATTTCAACTCCAAATGTTGGTCAGCAGAGCAATGCTGTATAACAGGCCTACAGAATAAGCCGTGATTGTTTCCTGTCACTCTGCTGTTTCAAACTGAATGCCTTAAAAACGAGAACTGGGAGATGCAAGGTAGAATGGGAGCTTAGATTCTATTGGCACAATTTGAAAAGTAACTAAACAGTTCAATAGCAACTTAACAAAGATCTGTGCTTGAGGAAGACATCTCCCTGGGGTTCTTGACAGTATAGCATCTACATTCTCCTCTATTTCAGGAAGGAATTTAGAAAGAGCTCAGAGGGAAAACAATTCAGAGGAAAGCTGTGAGAGTTATTATGGGAAATGAAAAAACAGATCATAGCGACAAACTCTGAGCTCGCTACCTATTTCCTTTATAATAGAACTGATTGAGGAGTAACACAGTTACAGTCTGTATGTAGCAGCACTGAGCACACAGCATGAATGAACTTTTCAGTATAGTGGACAAAAATATAACAAGATGCATTAACTGAAAGGCAGACAGTTCTAAGAGCAAAAGTAATTGAAACACTTACCAAGGACTTCAGTGAATTTTCCATCAATGAGAATATGTATAGAATGACTGGAAATTTTTCTAGAAGACATCTAGTTGAACAAAAATTAATTCACGGGAGTTCAACTGCATGTCATATACAGGAGGTCAGACTAGATTATCACAAATACACCTTTGGAGCTTTACAGTCTAACAATTTGTGGGAGATTGAAAAGATATTAACAAATTTTCTTCCAGTAGAATGTCCTTAACTAAGATCAATCTCTCTATCAATGGATTTTCCATACTTTCCATCACTGTCTTAAGTCTTTCCCAAATAAATTACATTAGTTTAGAGAGATCAATAGTGATTTCATAGTGTCTTCTCTTTTTCGGCCTGCCTTGGTTATTGAAAGAACTATCTAGTCTAAATATACGTATCTTTTACTCCATTTGAAAAACAACCCATCCAGTTATCTCTCATTAAAGCATCTTAAAATGCAAGTCTTAATGAACACAGTAAAACTGCCAACTAAAAAATGCCCAAACTTTAAAAGTTCTTTAAAAATTAGCTCTGAACATTTTTCTATCAAAAGAGAAGTCTTTTTACAAAATAATAATGTTTACAGTTTCTAATTTCAGATTTTTGAGTTAGTCAAGTGCAAAATTTCTGGTTCAACCATGTGGAGAATAATCTTTACATGCTTTAATTGATGATTTTCTTTCATCTTTCAAATACCCCAAACTTGTTATGTGCTAAAATCAAATTTGTAAAATGTCAGTTCCAGAAAACATGCTTGTCAAATTAATAGCAACCAAAAAAAAAAAAAAAAGAAGAGTGGTTATATTAAAAACTGAACTCAGTGATAATTATAGTGGAATTTTGGTGTGTATTAGCAGTTTGCCTAACCTAAGATGCAGACATTAAGAGACCTGCCAGCAGAGTTGCCTGGGAGATGTGCTGAAGCAGTCTGTCTCTTGATGCCTGGGCTGTCTTTTCTCCCTGGCTGACTTCATTCGCATGCCTCATCATGCCCATTTACTCCAGCCCTTTTCCCTCCCTCCCCAGCAGAGTTCGATGTTGCAAACTATTTACAGTGAGGAGATTCCCTTACTGGGTGAACTTTCTGTTACCTGGCACAAGAAATTCCTCAGGAATGAATACAGTCGCAGTATCTGTGAAACAGCTAAGAGGTTAGAGGTGTCTTTTCAAGTCACTGAAGGTTTCTGATGAAGAGCACAGCAGCACTCTGCCAGAAGTGTGCATAAGTACTCATCCCCTAAAAAACTATGGGAGATTTTTTTGCAAGTAGAAACTGAACATCCATGTTGGATATCGGCTATTTTTGCCCCAGTCTCAGTAAGTAGTGATGTATGTGATGGGTACAAATTTCACAGGCTTTACGCAAGTCAACCCACACTGCTGCAGGGTGGTTATGGGTTACTCAGCATGACAACGCACAGAATTCAGACTGGGAATATCTGTGGTACAGTTTGATCAGCATGGTACAAGAGAAATTCACCTCTTTCCTGCTTCTGTCTGCCTCTCTCTCACGTTTGTACTCTTAAGGCTTTGTGTCCATTGAAAGACCCTCAGGTAGAACCTGTGGTAGAAATGGATCGAGCCAGGCACACTCTTGTCTCACCACCACTAGAAGGAAGTCACTTGGTGGCTTTCCAAGAGCTCCTCAGCAGAGGAGAGGCTACAGTTGCCTTGCTTCACTGTAGTCTTACCCTTGGAGATATGTCCACTGCCAGGACACCCAAGTTCTGCTTCCTGTTACATTCAACTACGGTGAACTTAGCTTATTGTCTGAAGTGTATTTCAGGGGAAAAAAAAAAAAAAAAGGCCTGTCACAAATGAAATAGTTGGGGAATTAGTGAAATAGTGTGGAATTAAAAGAATGGCTTCTTTCCACAGGGAATGGAAGCCAAAATGGCTGTGAAACTCATTTCAGAATCTAGCAGAAAAACTGTCGGCCTGGTTATAGTAAAGATGATAATATTATGTTGTTTAATCTTATCTGGGTATGTCCCCTCCAGTGGTTTCCTGCTGGTAAACCACAGAGAAGAGAGGCAGTAGTAACTAAACTAGAGGAAGCAAGATGAAATATAGTATGCTCCTTTGGTTAATAGGGGATTCATGTGAAGGATATTGCTAATTAAAACCAATAGTATTTTCCTCCATCTGGGCTTTCAAAACCAGTTTCAGAGGATACAAAGGATGTTTTGTTTCACTGAATTGCTCATAATTTAGGGAAGCCACTGGGATGAAATATTAGTACTGTGGTATATTGTGCTTATGCTTTAAGAGCAACATGTGAAATAGGCACTTTATAGTGAATACATGATTTCACCCACATAATGTCCAAATGAAAGGGCAGCTTGGGGTTAGAAGAGCAAAATCCACTCTCAGCCTACTCTGAGGTACAAGAAACTGCCAAACAGTCATGGTTACTGGAATGAGGGCTCTTGTGTCCCCAGGCTACATGTGTGTGGCTCCAGGGCTGCTGGGTCTACAGAAGCATGAAGTCTGGGGATTTGCCTGCAGTGCTGACCTTCCCACCAGCCTGCGGAAAGCACGGTGATTCACAGGGAGTGAGCGAAGCCAGCGGCTGCCTCCCTGCTACTGCTACCAGACAGAGTTGAGGTTGCTCCAAAGACCTAGCCAGAATTCCCTTACAGAGCACCTCACCTCAACTGCATCAGGAAATACTGAGCAACGTCAGCAAAAAGGTTTGTGAGTGAGATGACATCTTTATGCATTGGTGAGATCTTGTGCTCAGTGCTTACTTACTTCACCTGGATTCTAGGCTTGTGCCTGAGGCTGAGGAAACAAACCTAAACTTTCTTCAGCTTGCCTATTCATGAGTGCCTTGTGTCAGCAAAACGTGCCTCATCATGTTTTCCGGATGTTTTCTCCACCTCCTGCACCACTTCCAAGGATCCCACTTTAACCCACTTCCCCAACAACGAATGGAAAAGCCCACTTTTGTTGTTAGAGTTGTCTTTACATCACTGGAAACAAACAGTCTGTAGGAGATGTTGGAACAGCTCCCTGTATATTAATAGTGTCTAAAGACTGGCTTCAAATGTGGCTGAGCTGGGTACTTTGAAATTAAATATGAAGGGGAGAAGTGAAGCAAAGGAACTGCAGGAAAAAGTTGTCACCCCTCTTAATCAGAGCTATCCAAGCTGTGGCCTGCTTGGCCAAGCAGTCTTCTGTCTGGTTTCTGCTTGAGTGTTACCTGGCCCACAGTGGAACTACTATAATACCTTCTGGTATTGTAACTGCTATAATACCTTATGGGTCCATATTGTCAAAGGTTGGACTATCCTGCTGTTAAGTAAGTGACTTAACCCAAATCTGTGGCGAGTGCCCTTCGCTAGACAATTCAAATAAAATACATGCATCCTGGAAGAATTAGAAGCTGAAGGGAAAATCAGCCTCTTCCTTTCTCCCCACCCTTTTCAATTACATTTTTATGTTTATCGGTTTTTGGTTGGGACAAGGGATTCCTCTTACCCCATTTGCTCTTGTGCTCTTGAGGCTTAAACAGCCCTTTATTATTGCAGGAAGCTCCTGTTTACCTCTTTTCACCTGTGTTCTGGTTTCTGGCCCTCATTCTTCCCTTGTTGACTCCCTGAGGGTACGCAGATGGTAGCCTGGAAGCCAAAAAGAATGATACTGAAGGAGTCAGACGGAAAAAAAAGTAAGGGAGGGAAAAAAAAGTAAGAAAGAAAAAAAAGCAGTGATCACAGCAAGCCTCCAGACTCTCCTAACAGCAAAACCCTAATACATATCAGTGTGCTGGATCTTGTCAAGATGCAGGTAACATATAATTTGGGGAATGCACCCTAAACAACATTTAGCTTGTTGGCTGTAAATGTTTAGACCTGTTAAGTAAGGTGCCACAGTTCTGTCATGAAGTACATCCTCTCAGCTGAGAAGTACTTTTTTTATTCACACGCAGTGCCATGGCTAGTCTGGTTTTTAATGGTGGATGTCAGCCTCAGAGGAACCATGGAGAATGCCTAAGCTTTTCTCATGTCCAAATTCAGCCCTCTTGCACAGGCAGAGTACGCAGAGGGGTGAGTTCACCCTATGTGCAGGAAGGGGTTATTCTCACCACTGCAGCCTGGTAGAGATTGACTTGGCGTTTTTGCAGAGGATAAGGAAATGCCATGGCTTATAGATGTAACTTAAGTCAGGGCAGTTTTTTAAGCGTAGTGTTCTTTTCGATAGTAGGTGAAACACCAAAATATTCTTGGAGAAAGCTGATTTGCACCCAAAGTGCTTTATAAAATGAGTCTTTAGAAGAAAACCCAGTAAGTAAACACAAATATTGTTCATCGCATGCAGAGTAGTACAGCTCTGTGACCTGTTGGTACCGTACGCTACCAGCATCCTGAGGTTGCACACGAAACGCAGCCAAGCTGATGAAGGGGCCGTTCCGCTTCG
>NW_010562768.1:0-7481 GCF_000687285.1 Phaethon lepturus
CCTTTCCAACCTTAGTGATTCTGTGAACTCCTAAATTGCAACATTTCACTCTTCAAACTGCACTGTTGTTCATACTTTAACAAAAGAGCAACAAACAAGCCCTTGTTAATAACGCCTTACACGAGCATTTGGGGCAGCATAAGCGAGTGCGGCACTGACAAAGGCAGCCAGCCTCTTTGGTGCAGATCACCAGGTACCAGCCTGAGTAGATGAATTCTTACAAAAACGATTTCCACTTCAGCAAAGATCCCACAGGCACACACTAATAATACCACCACACTCCAGGGAAATTCTGCTCTTACCTCCAAACACAGTGAAGTACTGCTTTGAACAGAAGGCACAACCAGCTGGGCCTCATGCCTTGCATACAGAACCAAGAATTGTTTTGTCACACAAACAATGCAAGGACACCTGAGCCATCAATCTCTCTCCCCTTTGTCTGTCAAGGTTAATCACAGTGCACGCACTGGGTGAGCAGATGACTTGCAGCTTAAAAATAAAAGTACTGTCAGTTGGCCATTAAACGCAGATCTTTCATTTGGAGGAAAGATGCATCTTTATTTCTTCCATACAAGTGAAACACTAGTGTCTCTCACATAGCCCATATTTTCCTCTACCAGAAATAACTCTAAGCAACAGATGACAACCCCTCTCAGCCTGGTTAAGAGATACAGATAGATCCATGCTCTTTCTTTCCTACACTGCTTCCAGTCTGAAGAGTCCTGATGTGTCATGGCTCACATTCAACAGAATTAAAGATGTTTCCCCAACCCTGGGCTATTCTGTTGTGTCAAGACCTGTCCTGTGGAGTGGAACATGTGGGTTCAAGTCCACTCAGGGTACAGGAGTAATCCACAGCTTATTTTCTGGTCAGGTATTTGAACCATGCACCTCCTCTAGAACAAGGTTAGCACTACCACCTTTCTTCAGCTACATTTAAAAGAAAATCTAAACTTTTTTTTTTTTTTTTTTTTTTTTTTAAATCCTGCACTAGCATGTTGGGCATGCTTTGGGGTTAATCCTAGATCAAGCTGTTCACAGGCATGAAAGAAATCACACCCTGAGGGGAAAAAACTCTTGTTTTCCTGCTTTCAGCCATATATATTGTCCAGTAATTGTGACCAATAGACAACAGAACACAGTCATCAGGTGTGCATAGGGTGCCTTTCCACCAATGAATTTGTAATTCACACTCCTAAGGGTCTCCGTCTTAGAATATCAGAGGACTTCAAACACAACCAATCTCAAGCAACACTCAAACACTTACTCACATCACTGCTGTAAGATGGGGAGACAGAGCCCCCAAGCAGCAGACAAACTGGCAAATTTTGCTGGGGCACTGCAAGGCTTTGCATCCCCCAGAGGCACAGGGGCTTTCCTGACAGAGGTTACTGGTCCTGCAGCATCTGAGGAAATGCACACCTAGGTCTTGGCTGCTAAGAGATTTCTCACTGATGATGGTGAGTCTGAACAAACACAAAAGAGACCATCCTACTTTCTAGAACTAAACAAATGAGAAGGAAATACCTAGTGAAGCTTCACCAGCTCATCACACCTCTCTGAACAAAACAGACGCAAAGAGGTAGAGGTGCACTTAAAAACTGCTCAGTAGGCAAAAGCAAACCTCAGGAAATGAAAGGATCACTGCACATCCTTCTGCTTGCTTTACCTTTGCAATTTTGGTTTCGTCCTTCTTCTTTGCAGTTTGCAGGGCTTCAAAATGGTGTCGGGCACTGTCGTAATCCACAAGCTTCCTTCCTCGCTTCGCTATACGAGACTAAGAAAGATGGAGAAAAAAGTTGTGACAATCTTCCCATGCAGACAAAACCCCAAAGCCTCTCAAGGAAAACCCCACTCCTCTTCACCCAATACCACAAAGGCTGCCCAGAGAAGTGGTCCTGGGAGCCACCTGTGACAACCACCATTCTCCTCAGGAGTGCAGACCCAGCCAGGGAAAGCAAAGGGATCCAACCAACAACAGGCCCTACCTCTGAATGACATTAATGTTTTCAGTACTGTAGCTCCGGTGCTTCCTAAGCCTCCCCATGTGCCTGCATCCTACGGGCACCTGCTTCATCATTTTCAGGGCCTCCTGAGGGCTGCAGCCAGACTCAAACTAACCAGCTCCACAGCCCTAGTTCATGTGCAAGCTCAAAGATTAAGTTCAGCAAAAGAAGGCATTTCTGTTGCCAGCACAGCAAAAGCACTCATCCATATGCTCAGGTGATGCCTACGACTGCATTTTGGACCCTGCAACAGGAGGTCCAGACAGAAGTGACCTCAGCCACAGGCAGTGCTCCATTGTAACTAGCTACTACCCAAGAGAAGTGCCAGGGAAAACCTGTAGCACTGTGCCACTAATAGGCAAGACATACTGAAACAGTAACAAACACGAGGAAGAAGCCAACTGTGTACCAGACTTGTGTTCAGGAATGGAGTCCTGACAGGTCCATGGGTGAGAATCCAGAATATACAGTCAGCTTGTGGCCTGATCCTCCATTATGCCTCTTCGGCTGCATCAAAAGAAGTGTGGCTAGCAGGTCAAGGGAGGTGTTTCTGCCCCTTTCACTCACGTGAGACCCCATGTGGAGTCCTGTGTCCAGCTCTGGAGCCCTCAGCACAGGGAAGAAATGGAGAGGGTCCAGAGGAGGCCACAAAAATGATCAGAGGGATGGAACACCTCTCCTGTGAGGAAAGGCTGAGAGAGTTGGGGTTGTTCAGCCTGGAGAAGAGAAGGCTCCAAGGAGATCTTATTGCAGCCTTCCAGTACTTAAAGGGGGCTTACAAGAAAGATGGGGACAGACTTTTTAGCAGGGCCTGTTGCGATAGGACAAGGGGTAATGGTTTTGAACTAAAAGAGGGTAGATTCAGACTAGATATAAGGAAGACATTTTTCACAATGAGGGTGGTGAAACACTGGCACAGGTTTCCCAGAGAGGTGGTAAATGCCCGATCCCTGGCAACGTTCAAGGTCAGGCTGGACAGGGCTCTGAGCAACCTGGTATAGTTGAAGATGCCCCTGCTCATTGCAGGACCCTAGATGATCTCTAAGGGTCCCTGCCAACCCAAACTAGTCTATGATTCTATGATCCGAGGTGCCTCTGGCTCTCTCCCCCAGCAGAGATTCACATTGGCAAGGCTCAGGCAAACGGGATTAAGAACCATCCATCACCCTTAGACCCTCACCCCCACGCTCTGTACAAATACCCCAGACTATCTGGGTTGGAGCACAGGTCTTCCCAACCTGACCCTAGCACCATCCCAGCTTGGAGAACCCAGTCCAGTGTCAGTAATCAGCAGTCTAGAGACAGGCTGGAGAACTGGAAGAAAAAGGTATGGCAAGGAGCCAGGAAGGTTTCTAAATTAACCACAGCACCCAGGAAAATTGAAAGTGTAAGATTAAGAATCAGCATTGGGATTTACTTGCAAAAGCAAAATCCCCCCCTCCACTGCACTTGGCAAGGAAATGCAGTCTCCTCTCTCTAGGATCCTGCAGATAAGCTGTGAATCCACACTCAGGGCTGATCTTTCTGCCAGACCAGCTGGGACCAGTTCGCTCCTCTCCTACACATGTTCCTCTGCACTTTCAGCAAATGCTGGTGCAGCTCTCTGAGTCATGGCAGATCTGCAGGGTCTCAGCCACACACACACACACACACACACACACACACACAAACTTAGAGTGAGCTGAGTGCTTTGAAATAAGAGAGGAATCACGAAGAAGATGAGCCACCTCACAGTCAAGGTCACTAGAAGATACCTTCTTGACATCACATTGCCAGCCAGGCATGGAGACAGGATGTCAGAGGGGGCTTCCAGCAGCATGACAATCTCTGCGATGCTAGCTAATGCATCTTGCACACACACCAGATAAAACACATGGCAAGATTATGGATTTAAGAGATGGAATTTTTCCCCTAGGTCAGCCTGGTAGAGATGGCTGGAGTTTTGCCCACTGTGACATGGCAAACAGTCACTTCTAGGTTTCCCTGCCACCCCACCAGGGAGTTTGATTCAATGTCACTCACCTCTCAACAAGATCACTTTTTTTTTTCCAGCCCCTAATCTTCTAATCCCCAGCTTCACATTACTACTAGAGTAGATGGAAATGCTGCAAGGTACAGACACACTGCAAGTCCTCCTGGAATAACCACTGCCCACGCAATTGCCTGTGATGGCAGCAGTGGAACTTAGCCCAGTCCTGGAAGGCTGCAGGGTAGCTTCCTTGATCACTCTAGGATAGCTGCAGCTAGCCACCACTATCTGATGGTAAAAGCCAAACTCTAACAGTTTACTGCTTTGTGATGAATCCATCTTAATTTAAGCCTTCTTGAAAAAACAAACCACAACAAAACACTTTAGCCCCCATCCCTTACCAATATTTGGTTTAAACCTAGTAGAAACAGGGCACCAGTTTCAGTGCAAGACAGAAAACAGCCAATTCCACAGCTCTTCAGAACTTGGGTTATGATTTTTCTTCTCTGGGCTTGCTGCAGAGACCTGTACTCTTATTGTGTACTCTGCAACCTCAACCAAAAACTCACCCAGAAATATTACAGATTATGCAAGAGTCCTACTTCAAGAAGCTATAGATACTGACCTGCGAAGAAAGGATAAAGTACTTTTTGCGTTTCTGGTTTTCAAGTTAGAGAAGACAGAGAGGCTTTGTTCACCCCTCCCCACCCAACATTTAAAAATTATTACCTTTAACTTATAAAAATTCCTTACTAAAGCAATGCTATGTTTTTACATTCCTTCTGTGGATCCCATTGGAAGTCAAAAAAATTCAAGGGAATTTTTCCAGCCCCTCAAGTGAAGGGGATTTCAGAATATGTTAGAATTTTACAAAAAATAATGCATGCGTGATTTAACTCATCACACGTTTTAATTAACAAATTAACAAAAAACAGGCCTTTACACAACTAAATTAAAATCAGCTTCTCTCCATAAATCATCTTTCGTTATCACAGAAATGCCAGAATTCCAGGAAAAGGAGAAAATTTGCTTTTGTGGAAAACATGAATGAGAAAACTATTACCACAACAACCAAAAACAATGGAAATATTCTGTAAATTACATAAGACTGGGGGGGTTTTGCCTGCCACCCTCAGAACTCCAAGTCCTTACATGAAGCCAAACTACACTTTTGCACAACTGTAGCAACCTTCAACAACAGTATATGAGTTTCTACCAGTCAAAGAAACCAGACTTGATTTAAGCACTCCTCACTGCTCTGGGGTAAGGAGGATGATGCATTCAGCTGAATCACCAATAAAAACATATTGACCTTTTTAAACTTATACCACTGAAAGTCCATTTTAAACAAATGGCCAACTCTGTGAAATATATCCGTATCTTATTGTAAGAACCAACAGAATGCCAAATTCTCACTCATTTTAGGAAGGGAAGCAGGAGGTGAATAGTGCTCTCTTTAAAGCATTACTTAAATTGTGCATAAAACTGCTTTAACTTCCCATTTTCTAGAGCATCATTTGAAGACAGAGAAGGGGACATTAGTAATAAACACCTTAGTGGTCCATTTGGAAGACAGCAAGGATCCATGGGAGCTCAGTGCCTAACACCTTGAGTTTTGGTGGAATTTGGTTGGTCCCAATATTGTGCTCCTTTTAAAATCCCACCATAAAACCTCAGGGGGACCCCAGCAAAATTAAGAAATTCCAAAGACATGAAGCATGAAGAAATGTGATGCTTCAAGGTGACTCAGTGCACAGCCGACAAGGCTGGTAAAATGTGATTTGGACTGAAGCAGTGCAGAAGTTTGAATCTACAGTGAGCCTGAAACAAAACCTTCTGCTTAGGAAGCTGTTGCACGAGCCTCTGCGCTGCTAACCAAGGCACATGGTATCACACTACAGGGAGCGACCAGCTCTGCAACCTTGAGCAGGTGGAAAGCAACAGCAAGGCTCTTTACCCTTCCCCATTTCAGACTTCTAGGGACAGAAGAGATTGGAAAAACAAAGCAAAACCAAGGAGCCCCAAGAGTCCAGGACACTGCTGCTCAAGGCTCGTTCTACAAGCCTGTGACCTGCATCCCTTTGATACAGCACGATCCTCCTCAAGCAACAAATATTGACAAATGTTTTAAAAGACATGTCGTGGGGGAAGGGTTGTTTTCACTGGGAAGAAGCCAAGCTGATAATTCCCATATGGCGATATCATTACTAGCACTTCCATATGGCAAAGACATTTCCTGCATAACCTTCTCAAAATGAATGGAGAGGAGGTAACTGTGTGGGAAGGGAGAGGACATAACTCAAACCCAGGCCCTCAGATGTAGTTTCCCCCAAAAAGACACCTAACCAGCATTCCCCCTTCTCTGCAAAAACCTGGTTATATGCACAGCAGGACTTCAGGGAACACACAGAAATCTGCCTTCCGTACCAGCATTTACCTATAAAGCACATTTGCCATTTACTGCTTCCTCAATGCTTTGTGCTTGCAAGGAACTTAAAAAAACCAAAGGACTGAAAAGAGAGACTGCGAGCTTGTGAGTTAGTGCTAACACTGTCCTCCTGCACTGTGATATAATAGGACATTTTATGGATCTTCCTGTTTCACACTTAAGTTTTCTCTTCAGCATCTGTCCCCTGGATTTTTCACTCTCATTTCAAGCCCAAAAGGAGAACATAACATTTTCACATGACCCAGAGCTGCAAAGATTTTGGCTGCTCTAAAAGGAGAGCTTGCAGCAGCACAGCACGCACATCCTCCTAAATAAGATGGGGATGCAAGAAATTGATTCGTATGAGGTTTCATCTGCTGTGACTATCTAGATCAAAAAGTTTAAAGAGAATCTTACTTTAATATCTGGAAATTGGCCAAGGTACGTATCCATGGTCAGAAGTGCCTGATCCACCAGCTTCTGATGGAAATCTGTCCAGAGGAGATCATTGTTCTGAAAAACAGAAGTAATGAAGTAACTATTAAGAACACAGAGCTCTGCATTTCTGGTTTTCCCCATGACTGCTACAGTCAACAATTTCAGTCCCCCAGAGCTCTTAAGAAATAGTAATTTCTTTGGAAAAACTAAGCAGCAGAGAAATTAGTTGAAAACAGAGGTCATAACAGAAATGTAGAAACAGCGAAGAAGGTCTGATGCTGCTAATTCAGGTGACCTCTCCAAGGACACAGTGCCCTTCATGAACCTTTCTTTGAGGGCCTGTCTTTTCCCCCCACAGTGCTAGCCCAAGTCCATACAATGGAAGGCAATCAAAATGAGACACCTGACACCACTAAGCACCATTTTCTGCTTTTCATTACAACACAGCTTTGTGGAGGATAATGAACAATAACAGAAAGCTATTCTAGCAGTCTTCAGCCCTCACATCACCTGCCTCCGCAGCCCAATGGAGGTCACATCCAAGGCTTGCACCCAAACCCGTGCACACTTTATCTTCGATCTTATCTCAGGCACAGTGATTTCCCATCAACACCTTGGACTAGGTGGAAGTTGCTCCCCC